>NC_140629.1:29104108-29309108 GCF_057382275.1 Copadichromis virginalis
ACAGCTTGATGTCATCCATGTACAGGAGGTGGCTGACAACTGCTCCGTTCCGTAGTCGGTATCCGTAGCCAGTCTTGTTAATGATCTCACTGAGGGGGTTCAGGCCTATGCAGAACAGCAGTGGGGACAGAGCATCTCCTTGGTAGATCCCGCACTTGATGGTGACTTGTGCTATGGGCTTGGAGTTGGCCTCTAGTGTTGTACGCCACATCCCCATTGAGTTCCTGATGAAGGCTCTTAGGGTCCCATTGATCTTGTACAATTATATATATATATATATATATATATATATATATATATATATATATATATATATATATATATATATATATATACATACATACATACATACATACATACACACACACACACACACACACACACACACACACACACACACACATATTTGGTGCGTATTATCTGATCTTTTAAAGCTCTTTGATGGACTGTGGGTAGCTTTTAAGGAGACACATTTCACAAATTATTTTATATTTATTATTTAAAATATTAATCAGGTTTGAAGTTTAACTTTGATTGATTCGTGAATAAACATAACTAAACTAAACCTGCTATCATAAGCGAAGTTGTACAATTGGTTTTGTGGATGCCATATATGGACAGGAACCGAATGGAATTAAAAAATGCTAAATCAGCATGGCGTCGAAGACCAGCAAGTAAGGCAGGTTTGAATTTTTTTTTTAAATAATTATTAAATAACTACAATCTTGATCAGTTGGCATTATTGACGTTATGACAGTTACAGTGGAAAAGGTGATGACTGTCAGAACCTGAGATGGTTAAAATCCTTTTTTTCCCCCACAAATCCACACGTACACACTAGAAAAGGAGCAGCATCACGTACTCCATCAGGTCAGCATATTTGTACTTTTGTTCTTCTCAAAGTATTCCCGTTCACTGGTATTAGGACTTTTTTCTTCATACAATGGTGTGAATAATGTTCCGGTGATGTCAAGAGTTTAACTGCAGCCATTTCATGAGGGACGATCTGTCGGAGATCCTCCAAAGGTCTGAGAGAAGTTTCTTATTCTTTCTAAAGAGAAAGAGGCAAAGACTTAAATGTTTCACACAGTATTGCATGTACAACATTGCCTGTCTTCACACTGCCCAATATGCTTACAGTCTAAACACACTGTTCCCTCACACATAGCTGTGTACAATAAAATCCATATTCCTAACCTGCAAGCTGCACCTCAAACTCCTCTGTGCGTGATTATTGTGCATTGTTTGGCTTCGCTCAAACAGAGGACAAACATTTCATATAGGGAGGATTACTCTGACAGGTATTGTGTGAGTGATATTTCATAATGTGAGAATTACTTTGGAGGAAGCTAAGCAACACTCAGCTCCCAGCAGGCTGTCTGTTACACAGCGAGGATAGTGGCGTTTTACAAATTTACAGAGACAGAAGACTGCTTTTGGAAAAATGTGCAATATGCTGATAATTTGCTTGCAAAAAACATAAAGAAAAAACTTGGAATTGGTCATATTTCTACTTTTTAACTTGATTGTAGGCTAAATCTTTCTGATCTTGATCCTAAAAGAAAGTTCTCTGCATAAGCATTAAGGAACACAGTATTTTCAATTCCTTTCTGAAAGTGTCCAATAAAATTATCCAATGGAAAATAGGACTGGACATATGACAAACTGTGACTAAGGCTTTTTTTCCCCCAGTTTCTTCAAATTTATGCACTGGCTGTATATATTCTGCCATGGATTTGCTTGTAGGTTTCCCTGTCTTGATGAAGGGGACAAAGTCTGCACTGATTTTCCAAGAATATTGGTACATTTTCTGATTGAGATGTGGCAGCCCAAGTATAAAATCTAGCTCATTTGAGTGTTGAAGCTGAAGAAAACATTCAGTTTCATGTCTGTAGAGCTCCCTTGAGTTTTATTATTTCATGGCACACATTTCAACCCTAGTTTTCAGCTTCCAGGCTCTATTTTTTCATAAAACTCTCCAAAACACAGGACTGCATTTTGTAATGTATTGGAAGACTTACAGGATACTCAAACAAAATAGTATCACACTCACACAAAGTTAGAGGACATAAAAAAAAATTACTTAAAAAAATAGCAGCAGAAGCTCAGGTTTTCTGCCTTTTAGTTGTTAACATAGCTGACACTCCAAAAACACTGGTTTCTAAAATTCCCATAATTCAACTTGGCAGTCTCACTTTACCACTGCATGGGGAAAAAGCAAGGTTATTTAGCAACACTAAAGGGGTGCCAATCATTTGAAAAAAATCAAAGCAGGCATAAATAGTGCCACAAGTGTACATCATCTGGGAACAAAAGGCTTATTTCCACAGTTCATGTTAGTATTAGAAAAGTCAACACAGTTTTTGGTCTCTTGTAAACCTTCACACACATATCTGTTACATGAATTGTACCTCTGGGATTTCACCACCCCACTGATAGCTGAACAAATTCAGGTTACTGCATTGTTTTAAAGTTGGGATGCGTCCATTCTGACTTTCCATGCTAATTTCTAAAGTAGGTTTTCAGCTGAAACAAAAATTGAATCCTTTTAGAATCTACTCCAGAACTACAGCATACATTGATCCTCATACTATTAAACTGATCTCAATGTGTAATTTAAGTGGAATCATGCCTTTACGAAATGGTTAAATGTGAACGCGTACCTTCTAGCGTCGACCACTTTCTCCAGCTCTCTGGCTTTGTGAGCAGCAGTGAGCAGTATAGGATCTGGGATGTCAGCCAGTCGGGCAACGTTCAGACCATAGCTCCGCCCTGCAGCTCCTTCAGTTAACTGGTATAAGAAGGTAATGAACTCTGGCTGAACTTCTCCATCTGTTAGTGCACATCATATACACGTAATATATTACAATCTTAAAGTGTCAAGCATTTGCAAATGACCAAAGTTGAAATCATTCCAATCATTCGAAGCAACAGGGAAACCAAAAATTAATGAAAACACTGAAAACAGTGTGTACATACCATCAGTGTCAGCAGAGATATCAGGTTCATTGAGCAAGAAAGCCATGTGGTAGTTAGACACATGTTCAGGATACACCCGCTCCAGCTCACACAGAGGAGGATAATGGGTTACAAACAGGGTTAGGGCTTTCACCTAAGAGAGAGAGTGAGATGGATAAGCAATAACATCCAGAAACATTGAGTACATGGCACCTCTGGAAACTTCTTCAGTCTTTTACACTTATTCTTTAAAATGTTACGGATCAGGATAAAAGCACAAACAGGGTCATCCATTTTCAAAAGCAACTGGTATACTGTGTGAGAAACTATTCAGTAAAAAACAGCAAGCTGCAGGTAGGGATGGCATCATTGCGCTTGAAGCTCTGCAGGCTCCCAGAAATGGTTGTCACTTTTGTTGCAGAAAATGTTCTTCATCTAGGTAAACTGCAACAAAAAAGTGAGCGCAGGCGATCCAGTGATAACATTAAATGAGCCTCCAGCTGCCATGTCTGGCACGTTACTATTTACTGACAATGCAACTACCACATTCACACCTACTCAGAAGCTCTACATAATGCCTATATATTACAAAAAAACATCTGACTGTGGTTTGCACAGAATGTATGCATGAACTCTAAAATAAAGGTGCAAAAGCTTTCTGTGTGCATGCTGCACTGAGCTCAGTAAAACCACAGCTACCTGATGACATCAACAGAACAAATTCTCCAACAATTCAAGGTGTTGTTGCTGGGACAGTCCACTCATAACTAGTATCTACTGAAGCTTCGAAAGTGCAAAAGTTAACTTTCAATTCTGATGTTGCAACAGCTTAAACAATCTCTGTCACACCTGCAGCCCACATGAAGAGTTCTGATTAGGATGACGTGATGCTTCCTCTGCTGCCAATAATAATATTTCCTAAACCCAAGCCATCACCTAGGTTTGGCTCATTATTCCCAGCACCAATAATAATCCAAACCCAGCACATGTGGAGGCAAAAAGGCAAGCAATCAGAAAAGCAGTGTGTATGGTAAAGCCATCACAACAGCCCTGACCTGGAGAATGGCTGTAAAGAAAAAAACAAGAATGATTCATTATTCAATCATTTTTATGTTATGGTAACATTTAGGGAAATCGTGTTATGTTATATTCATCATGGACCGTTTTTTCCTGAGAGTTGGACAGAGATTACCCTTTGCTTAAGAAGGAGACCACCCACTTCTTCACTCCTTTCACACACGTTTATCACTGTGGCACGACTGTAAAAGTGCCACATCATACCATTATCCTTAAGCTTGGGAGCACATTGGAACTCAGACTGAGTCAGCTTCATTTTATCTGATTGAAGCTTGGATACAGTAAATGACTGCAACAAAGGAGGAAAATTGGACTTAAAAGGGCAAAAGGAATCTTGAAATCTTTAGCAACATGTTTCAAAATGAGTTCAGTTTCCAGTTTATGGAATTTATCTTATGTGCTCCATCTATAAAACAATGGTAAAATAGTTATTTTTGCACAGAGACCATTAAGTATGGTATCCACTGGTTAATTAATGCTAGATCGTCAGTCTAGAGAGATAAGCGTTTTCATACCCACTGTGATGAAAATGGTCCTCCTAAAGACTAATGCACTTGTAAGGTACCCATTCGATTACTTTAAGATGGGCTGCAGATATTGAAAGGAAAGTGAAGGCTTGTGAAACGGGTGTCCAGAGGAAAGCTCTGATTAATAAGGCAGCTCTACTTGTAAACATCTAGACTTCTAGACTACAAAGCCTGTGAAGCTTTTCTTCCCCCCCCCCCCAGGGCTGACCTTAAATACTACCATTCAAAAACTCTGCCTCTTACAAACCATACAGAAGCTTATAAGCTTATAGGAAATTTGATATCCCACTATCACCAGACTATGTTTATTACATCAAAGGACTAAGCACAAAACAGCTAATCAACTAATCACTGTGCAAGAATAATGTTGCACTTGGCTTCTTAGAAAACAGTTATTTTGTTTGAGAGCAGCCTTCCTCTCTCTCTGCCCAGTGTGAAAAGATGAAAAAAATGCAACATGCAAAAAAGTTAAAAAGCTGTTCTGAGGAAACCTACCAAGTAATCACTGTACTTCCAGTACAGTGATTACTTGATTACAAAACAAATGTGCAGCATGGAAACATATTAGATGAGACATTTGTGTCCATTTCCAGCAATGCGCCTGATTCTAATGCTAAACACAGTCACTTAAACCTGCCTCCATCAATGCCAAATAAGCAGATTCCAGCAGATGTAACAGCCTCTCGCATCCGTCCTTTTTAATAGACAGGGAGTTGAAATATTGGTGAAATAAAAATGGATTCAAAAGCAATCAGAGTGAGCAAAAATTTGTGACTCAAGAAGAGCCACAAACCATCAAATACACTCCATGTGGAATTTCTAGTGTGTTAAATCCCCTTGCCTAGAGTGTCAGTCTTGATTCTAACCTCTCCCAATTGATGGTGCCATTTCTATATTTGAGTTTACATTTTTAACATGCTAATATTGCTAACTGAGAGAAACAGAGTATACCCGAGGCTGCTGAGAATATCATTAATTTTGCAATCTCTGGACATGACTCAAAGTCATTTCCCTGGATGGAGAATTTAGGATGCATTTATTCTGAGCATGATGTGAGGATTTGTATTCAGTTTCATCAGAATTGTTAAATCACAAATGTGGTAATGAAGCTTAGTTAGGGGATCACTTAAGTCAGTAGGAATCCTAAATGTCTATAGAATTTGTGATAATCCATGTATTAGATCAGCTGTATTTACACCGAGGCTCCCAGTGGGTCATGAAATGAATATAAGGGGTCACCAGAAAATTACTTTGATAGGAAACAATGAATAACAAAAATGAGATCACATGCACATATGGATCACAGTTTAGGCTGACAACCACTGCGATCGAAGACAAAATATTAGAGGAGAAAATGGAAACTTGGAACTGCCAATGAGACCAGATGAAATTTAAGAACTGGAACTTTTGATGACCTTTAAGGCCTCTGCGATTCTTTTCTGGCATACTCACCAATCTGTGTGCTGACATTTTTAACCACTTCAACAACAGCACTAATTTACCAATATCTGCATTTTGTTCTATCAAGTTTTTCTTAGTCTTTTGACTTAATAGTATATTTATCCATTTACTTACTTTTTTAATTTCTAAAAAAAAAGAGGAAAAATAATAGAAAGACAAAAAGGAAAAAGAAAAGAGATTAAGTAATACATACTGTGCACCAAATGGTAGGTATTACAACAAATGTTAAATTATGTAACACTGTGTTACTGCAACTAAGCCAAAGCAGCAGCTGAAAAACAAAGAACAGAGCATCAATATCAACTGTTCTTTGGCTTGGCATTACTTAAGTGCCTCTGTACCCCTGCAGTATGCTGAATCAATACAAACTATTGTGTAAACCCCCCACCACCACCCTCTCCTAGTCTGTTTACTTTTTCCCCTTTGTCTTAAGGATTCCCATTTTCAGTCACTTCAGGGTTTTTTTTTTTGCCTGTCACTGTAAATACCAAATTTAGGCGTTTTAGGCTCTGGAGAGATTTTCAGCAAAGTGAAGACACGTCACTCCATCCTGTGATTCTTTAATCTCCGTCAATCCTGGGAGCTATCCAAAGGCTACACGGCTGAACTGTGGCATTAAGGTTAAGACATGAAAATCACAAAAAGCGAGTGGTGCATGCACTCACTCACCCAGCCTCTGTCAAATGCATGCACAAACATTTTACCTAGCGCTGCTCTCTCAAGACAGCCGCTGAAAGCTGTTAACGAAAATAAATGCATTTCCTTTTCCTGATTACTTTAACAACCCAATCATGTAAATGGAGAAGTGAGTGCAGAAGTACTGTGAAAACCTTTTCTCCCACTCGCTATAAACTGATTTGAAAACTGAAAATACATTAACGACTGATATAAAAACTGCTATAATTAACCACCAAGCCCAGTGATGACAGTAATGACAAGAATGTATGTACGATCTCTCGTGGTAGAGCAGGCCTAAATTTCCCATCATCACAGTAGACAGGTTGCTGCGGGAGTCCAAGCGGGCTCCAGGATCAGCCCACTAACCGCTCGCTCTAGGAAAGGTCACATGTCAGTAGTAATACATCTGTCTAAAAGACATGTGCAGGGTCACTCCCACACTCCTCAAACAACACACGCAGTACAGTCTCGTTTTCAAAACATGTGGAGTACAGTGCAATAAAATGATGTCTAAACCAATTAAACATTTGAAAAAGACCAAATCTAAAATGTCGAATCCATGAAATTCGATTGTGTTTTGAGAAATATATGCTCATAGGCGAGAGTATTCCAGCTGCAAAGTTTTTCACATTGGTAGAACAAAAGCAAGGTTGCAGGATAGATTAGCGGACGAGCAAAATTAATTACCACCTGGATTTTCATAATGGTAGCCCTTCTACACTGCAAGCCGATGGAATTGACCACATTCCTCTTTCAATACAAAGAGGTAACAGACAAAGGAGTCTTAACCAAATGGAAGCTTTGCCGATTTCTAAACTACAGGCCACTAAATGATTTTACTTCTTATTTTATAAACTGAACTGTATTGTTAGAACCGTTATTTGCCTTTGACGATGGATTTATGGTTATATGTGGCTGGTGCAGCTTTGGATTGAATTGATTGAATGTTTGTTGGTATCTTTTTGGCGTCTTGCATCTCCTCAAGTTATTCTGAAGACTCGTCATATAGGTGGCATTTTTCACTCTCAAAGTGGAAGCTTGCTATTGGTGGAAGTCCATATGTCGAAGGGCCTTATTGGTGGAATACCACTGGAAAAGATTAAGTGTGTTCATGGACTTTTGTTCATGAATGTTTTCTTTCTGATGAAGGCTTATATGCTGAAATGTGTTACTGTTTTAGATTTCATGCTAGAATTGCATTTCGAAAGAGGTGGGACAGATGAAAAAATAAAGTTGTGTAATGCTAAAAAAGAAAAAAAAAAGAAACACCCTCTCACAACTAATTAGGTTAATTGGCAACAAAGCAGTAACAAGACTAAGGGCATCTCGGAATTTTCCAGAATTAAAACTGGGGGCTTTTAGTCTGTGAAAGATAATGTGGGCAAATAGTTTAAAAACAAAATAGGAATAGCATAATGCCATCATTTTTCTGTCTTGCATAAT
Organism: Copadichromis virginalis; assembly: GCF_057382275.1. Classification (NCBI taxonomy): domain Eukaryota; kingdom Metazoa; phylum Chordata; class Actinopteri; order Cichliformes; family Cichlidae; genus Copadichromis; species Copadichromis virginalis. Next base: position 29,112,253 of record NC_140629.1, read on the forward strand.
ATTAAAGAATCTGTGAAATCTCTGTAATTAAGGGGCCAGGACATAAACTAATACTGAGTAGCCATGATGTTTAGGCCCTCAGGCATGTAATGTAATGAAAAGAAATCACTGCATGGGTTCAGCAACATTTCTGAAAACTGCTGTCAGTGCCACTCCATCCTCAAATCCAAGTTAAAACTTCTAATAGCACAATAATACTAATATTATTAATAATAAATGTAAAAAACCCCACAGAGACTGATGCAAAGCAGAAAACTGTTCTGTGGATGGAAGCTACATCCTTTGAGCTAAAGATGAGAGAGAGACCATGTGCCACACAGTTGAAAAGCCAGCATCTGCAATGTTATAAGGGTGCATTAGTGCATAAGCAATCTGGACATCTATAAAGACAAATGAGATTTTTTATATATATATATATATATATATATATATATATATATATATATATATATATATATATATATATATATATATATATATAGAGAGAGAGAGAGAGAGAGAGAGAGAGAGAGAGAGAGAGAGAGAGAGAGAGAGAGAGAGAGAGAGAGAGAGAGAGAGAGAGAGAGAGAGAGGGTAGCAACATAAGCCGGTATTCACAAAGTGTCTTTGGAAGTCGAGGTCTTTCCTATTTTAGTGCCAAACCACATTCTGCTCATGCTACAACAGTAAAAGCAACAGTGATAAACTATCCTGCCTGCAGTCAGACCTGTCACCTGCTGAAAACATCTGGTTCATCAAAAAACAACAAAATGCAAAAATTTACACCCCAAATTCTGTGCAGATTTAATATGCTTTAGGAGAGGATTTCGCTTGCAAAAGTTCAGGAGTTGTTCTCCTCAGTGCCTAAACACCTACAGAGTGCTGTTTAAAGAAGAAGTGATGCAACACAGTGGTAAACATGTTGTGAACGCTTCCCCACCGCTTCTGAGATGCTCTTTTTCATATCCAGTCATGGCATGATTCAGAGTATGTAGTCTTTGAAAGTGTTAATAAAACAAATTCAAAATTATCAATTTTTTTTTTCTATATCAATGAAAATGTCTAAGTCGTAAGATTTGGTATGGTGCCCCGCTGTTTATGTTGTACTATTTTATATTAAATGCATTATTACAAATTCCAAAAATCATTGCAGTCTGCAATTTATTATTTACACCTGTTTAATGACACTGGACCAAAAAAAAAAAACTGAGCATGACAGGAGGAGGTTGCAGTCTGGAAAATGATCTGATTAAGTGCTAATGGTTGCTAATTACCGGACCACCCCGGGGTGCACTGAAAGCTGAAGAAATCAGAGCTGAAACAATTAGTTAACTAATTAATTAGTCATTGATAAAGCTAATTCATTAAGAATTTTTCCCATTCTCTTCCGCTTATCCTTACCGGAGTCAGGATGGGGTTGTGAGAGTTTATCCCTGCTACCATTGGGTGAGATATCAGGTTTTTAAAGAGTGAAAATCCAAAGTATTACCTGCAAGCAGTTACAAAAACAAATACTCCTTGAGGCTGAGAAAACGGACACTTAGCATTTCTCACTATCTTTGCTCATTTTTCTAGAATGCAAATGTTTTAAACCTTAAAAAACTTATAAGAAAAACAAAAAATATATTTTGGTTATCAGTCTGGCAAAGTAAAATGAGCTGAAAACATAAGCCTGATGTAACATCACCAATTAAAGCTCACTTGTCATCTGTCGTGTTTCCATATTCCAGGCTTTTAGCATACAGCTGTTTGTTTACAGAACCAGGAGATTTTATACAGACCGCCACAGAGACAGACAAACAGACTAATAACCTGCCCTTTCCTAAAGATGATGATGATTGCCTGGTATTGAGTCACCTTGTTTCCTCCAGTATGTTTCTAAATCTGGTTTAAAGCTCCAAATTTGTCTCAGGTCCAGGTCTCTGCATCTGCACCTTGAAAGACTTATTAGAACTGTTTTATATTCATACCTTGTGCAAAACAAGAACATAAGCATGCTCCAAAGTGTGCTTCCAGCCAGTAATATGATCCGCTGGAAAAAGGCTAGAGGTGTCAACACTACTACTTCCATCTCTTTGTCTTGCTACTTCCCTCTATCCAATTAGACTCAAATGCAGTTCAAACTCAACACCCTTTGTATTCTCGGCTCACACAGGTAGCAAGGCTTTCGGTGAGGTGCTTGTGTGTGAGAGAGTGGAAGATTTTGTGAAAATATGCCGCTGGTGTGTAATTTGACGTCTTTTGTTTAAACAAAGACCGCTTTTTAGTAGTCAAGCGCTTTACTAGAGGTAAGGACTGCAGCAGTGAAAAAGAGTAGCATAAAGTTAAAGTTGCCAATTTGCAACATCTTCACAGGAGGTAGTTAATTTGAAGGTAATTCAAAACATCCAAATGAATGGAAAGCAAGCTTCAACATTTTCAACAGGACATCAAAATTGTCTGTACAGTCACCAGGCAACACTGATAAAAGCCGCTTTGAACATTTGGTCAGCTTGTTCTACTCTTCTCTTACTCATGAACAAGACTGGGAGATACCATTTCCATGACTTGACATGACCATATTTGGCACGCCTGAAATTTAGTTGGGCGTATAATGCCAATTCATCTAAACCCATTTACAAAGAACAGGGTGTCTTCCTCTTCTTATTGAAAGTCGTTATTAAGGCAGAAGGAAAAGGAAACACAGCCTACACAGTGCTCGCACTTTTTTGGTAACACCTTCCTTTCGATACTATGGGTAGGGACGTGTGAATATTCAAATAGTAAAAAGTATTAGAGTACAAAACAGTAAACAAAAAAACTTATTGGTAGAACTTTACTTACTTTTACTCACATTTTACAGAAAGGACATACAGTGCAGACTCATTTAAGTTTTAGACATATCTCAGCCTGAAAAGGATTCATTATTTTTCCCCCTCATCAATCTATACACACTACTGCACATTGACAAAGCAAAGAACATTTCGGCGGAGAATTTTATACTGTCAGAAAAAAGGTCTGAAATATCCTACTTGGCATTCACATCGTTTACTTAATACTCAAAGCACCTTTTACAGAAATGACGGCCTTAGATTTTCTTGGGCAAGATCTTTCAAGGTTGACACACCTTTTTACACGGTTTCTGCCATTCTTCTTGGCAGAATCATTCAAGTTTAACCAGGCTGGGTGGGAACAGGGTGTACAGTCATTTCCACGCGTCTCCAGAGAAAATAATAGCCTAATCTGTTTAATATGAGTCAGATGAGGACAAAGTGGAAATGTTTGCCCATAATGCATAGAGCCACGTCTAGCAATAACCAAATACAGCTTATCAGCACAAACACCTCATGCCAACTGTCAAGAACTGTGTTTGAAGATAGATGAGTTGGGCTTGTTTTACAGCCACAGGGCCCGAGCACCTTACAGGCTTTGAGCCAGCCATGAAGTTTTCTGTATATCAAAGTATTCTAGATTCAGATGTGAGGCCATCTGTCCAACTGCTAAAGCTCAGGCCAAATTGGGTCATGAAACAGGACAATGATCCCAAGCATACCAGTGAATAAACACCATATGGCTAAAAAGAAACGAATCAAGGTGTTGCAATGGCCCAGGCAAAGTCCAGACCTCAGCACGACTGAAATGCCCTGGTAGGATCTTAAGGGCACGGAGCATAAATGAACAAAACTCAATGAACTGATGTAAAGAAGATCAAAAACGTCTGGCACAATGATAAAATGACTGATTCAAGTTATTTCAGCTAATGGTGGTTCTACAAGCTACTAAATCATGGGATGTACTTAGTTTTCCAGTGTTTCTTTTTCAGATGACTTTATGGCCAATTTAATATCACCATAACAAGTGAAGTAAATAAGTAAATGCTAAATATATGTTCTTAACAGACCTCAAAGTCTAAACTTCAGTCTTGTATCTAAGGACACTAGCGTTATAACACTTTTTGCATGGCAGAGTTTTAATCTAAACTGAGCTCCAAATCACAACATGGCACTTTTTTTAAGGTAAGGACTTTACATACCTTAAAGACCTTAATACAGGAAAAAAAAACAACAACAATCAGACAACCTATATGAGCACTTAGCAATAGTGGGAAGGAAAAACTTCCTTTTAAGAGGAAGAAACTTTTAGCAGATTATATTCAGTCAGGACAGATCCTTGCTCTGAGGTAGTGGTTCACAATGCTGAAAACGATTTGTGACCCCTCATTAATGCCAGTAGTGTGTATGCATGTTGCGGGTGGTTTAACGAAATTAATTTTTCATCTGGAACATTTTCAGATGTCCCAAGAAGTAAAACGATTTAGTATTTTATTCAGAAAAGTTCACACTAATTTTATATACTCTTAATATCACAGTTTGTTTCTCATCTCTTTTGGTTTTTATCCTGAGATACTGTTCTTGGGTTCTGAACCACATGCTCGGAAGCCTGTTTCTATACAATATACACAAAAGAGTGACACTCTGAATACAAGTCGTGCAGTCAAATAAGTCACAACTTGAAATTTTGAGAAAGTAATGGAATTACTGTGTACTGAGAGACAAGAGAACAGAATTTTATTCATGTGTATGAGTGAAGTGCAAGCATAGCGCAGGGCAGAGTGCTGTGGAGCACATTTGGGTCTTTGTAGGAGCTCTGTGCATCAGCATGAGCACATCAGACTATTTTACGCCCACATGAGTGATACAGTACATTGCACTGAAAATTTACTCATTAGTGTGCAGCCAAAAGTGAGCTTTTGCGAGTTCTACTTCTCCACAAAGCTGGACTTGCTTCTCTCTGCTATTATAGTGTAAAGTTACAACACAAGGGCAGTCACATGCAAACCGAGTAAGGAGCAATGTGCAGTGTTAAACTTTGTGTAGAGCCAAAAACAGGACATGCTGTTATTGTGATTAAGAGTCCACAACGGCTTAAGAAGAGGATGGACATCAACGTGAAACCCAGAGATTTTGAGGAGAAGCAACCTCTAGTTTTAGAAGTCTTTTCCCTTCAGCTTACCAGTTTATTTTTCTCTTTCTGCATCAAGGCTGCCTCTATTATTGAGTGAAGTTATGAAACCCATCTACATTCTTAACCAGCTCTCAGGTGAATGTTGGGGACAGGAAAAGGTGTGTTACTATAACAACCAAGTCAAAGGAGGAGTTGTCTGACTTTTGACGTGAACAGCTGAGTCTGTTGAGGAGGGGGACGGAGCAGAGGAGGATGAGTAGGAGGTAGAGGAGTCGGCATGAAAGGCTCTGCATGTCTGCCTGTGCTAAAGAGGCCTTTTGCTGCAAAAGCTTAACTTCTTTTGTGCCCTTTTGTTTGCCTTTCCTTTAATAGCAAGGCTTTTCTAACAAATCAATGCTGTTATACAACAGGTAGTCAGAGAGCTCCCTTTCTTGTGCCATCAGCATCTCCCTGCTGCATTAGGTGCTACTTAAACATTTTCATTCTATGTTTTCCAGCAGAATTACATAACCCCAAGACTCTGTCCAAAGATTGATGTGGAACTGGCAAAAAATGAAACCCGGATAGAGTTTTTCAAAGATAAATGTTTATTCATCTATATTTGAACAAGGTTAACTCGATCCAATTTGAAGCATTTGGACTCGAATTTTGGAAAAACAGAAATAAATCAGAATCAAAACTCAGGCTCTCACAGGCAGTTTGTAAGCTTTGATTAGCACTAAGCAGAACTCCAGAAACCCATTGATAATATCTGTCACAGTGGAATAAAGTGGGAGCTGCACCCTGGGATTGAAGAGACCCAAATTCAGAATCTGTGGCTTGCGTAGTCCATTGACTGTCAGCTTAACATCTGGCGTTGTGGGTATCCACAACAGCCTGCAAAACAATGTGCCTCAAGTGTGAGATTAAATGCATGCTCCCTAAGGTCAACGTAGACCATCTGAGTTGATAACTCCTTTCTCTCCAGAGAAGCTGGAGCCTGGAGGGCACTAACACGCACAACCAACTGCTAAAAACACAAACCTCTGCAGTGTGTATGCGAAGTCTGTTAGTAGGGCTGGGCGATATGACCCAAAATTCATATCTCGATATTTTTTAGCTGGATGGCGATATAAGATATATATCTCGATATTTTTTTTAAGCCATAAAGTAAGAACAAAAAGAGAGTTCTTAGTTAAAGCTGTGTCCCAGATGTCACACAGGCACTTTTATTAACATACAGCACAGATGTACATGAAAAATTACTCAAAAATAAATTATGAGTATTCATTAAATAATAATGCTCCATAAATAAAATAAAACAATGTTGTTTTTGTGCATAACAAAGAGCTCACAATTGGGAAGTCAAAATGTAAACTAAAAGACGCTGAGCGTAATAACAAAGACAGACAGATTTCACAGCAGCTCTATTTCCAAGTTTTACTGCGTGACTGACAGCCTGGAGTTTGAAATCCGCTTCATAACCACGTACGTCTCTTACAGGTGCTATTTATGGTCCTTATACACACACAATATGGTAATATTACGTTGGAGCACAGTACGTATCACTCCGCGAGGCTCCTCGGTAGCCGTAATGCGCCGACAATCTATCAAGCGGTGCAGCTCCGTAGCTTACCAAAGTCGTACTAAAAAATTTTTTGACAGATTGCTGAGCGCCGCGTACCACATAAAATCGGTTCGCGGCCATCAAGCACAACCAGAATTCATACATAAGGCGCGCTGTCAACTTTTGAGAGAATGAAAGGATTTTAGGCTATGCAGCCCGTAGGGACTAGCGCGGTTAGCTCGTTAGCATGGTTAGCTCGTTAACACGTTGACGCCGTCCAGCCCCACGCATGGGGCGATGCGCAGTAACTCGTTAACGGAGATTTGCCGTGTCCATCTTGTCGCTGCCTGCACGTGAAGCGATGGGGGAGGAGGGGGAGTTGTGTTCAGTGAAGGATAGAGGCGAGGCGGAGTAATGTTGCGTAGAGACAAAAGTAGACGAAAGAGAGGCAAACTTGCGGCTCCACAACTATAAGTATAAGGTAACATAGACTATATCGATATAAAGGATATTGTCACATCTTATATCTCGTATAAAAATATATCGATATGTTTTAAAAACTCGATATATCGCCCAGCTCTATCTGTTAGCTTCTTGTAGTTTCTTTTAGTTTTTGTCTTTTTTGTGTGTTTTCTGCAAACTACAGAATTGCCTGTGTATCAGCTTCAGTGACTTTGGGCATTTTCTTATCACCAGCACTGTGATAAACTTATTTTCAACCAGTTTTGATTTGTGTTCATTGATTGAGAGCCATTTGTTTATCAAACATTTAGAAATACAACATAAATGGTAAGAAAGGTGACATACTCACTGTCTTATATTACTGCTATAACCACACTACTTTTGTTTGCTGCATACCCAAATTTGACATGGATGGCATTCTAAAAGGGGATAACGTGGTTTTCAGATAATTATTTGTTTTTGTTGCTATAGAAAATGTTTAATATGTAATATTTTTTACCCACGAGATAATTAACTTGGTCACTGTGCTATTTGGTGCCTGGTCAATGTGTCAGAAAAAAACAGTATTCGCTTGCCGAAAGATCAGCAGAGAGTGCTTTTTCTTTCTGCTAGAAAAAGGTTTCATAAGAGAGGAGCGTGCCAGCCCAAAAACCAAAACTAAAATTTAAAACAGACTAAGAAGCCCCAGGGAGCTGCAGCATCGAATAATATCAGTGCTGGGTTGTTCTACGGCAACATCTTTCACATGACCTGAAACTATTTGGCCAACTCAGTTGACCCGTTTGACAAAATATACAACATCAGAGGAGTAATTCCAAACTAAAATGGAATCAGAAAACATGGAGTAAGAACAAAGGAAGCCTGATTTCTTTCTTTAGTCTGTTATACAATGGAAAATACTGCGAGCGTAAACAGCTGAGAAGACAAACAGCTGTGTCCAAACTGATGCCACAACCTCAAGCACTCAGCCTGTGTCAAGCAGTCATAATGATTTTTCTGTGCTGACAGTAACGATCCATTAATTCAGCAAAAACTTGAAAATTACAGATACCGTGACTTTATTTGACTTGGCAATTTCAGTTAACAATAACACAACCCCCATCCCCCTCAAAGTGCCGCTCATCTGTCCTGCCAAAATAAAGATACGCAACACTGTGCAACATCCCGAGGGCTCCTGACTGCGCCAGTTCACATAATCCCAGCAGAGCACACACACATGCGCATAGACTATATCGATATAAAGGATATTGTCACATCTTATATCTCGTATAAAAATATATCGATATGTTTTAAAAACTCGATATATCGCCCAGCTCTATCTGTTAGCTTCTTGTAGTTTCTTTTAGTTTTTGTCTTTTTTGTGTGTTTTCTGCAAACTACAGAATTGCCTGTGTATCAGCTTCAGTGACTTTGGGCATTTTCTTATCACCAGCACTGTGATAAACTTATTTTCAACCAGTTTTGATTTGTGTTCATTGATTGAGAGCCATTTGTTTATCAAACATTTAGAAATACAACATAAATGGTAAGAAAGGTGACATACTCACTGTCTTATATTACTGCTATAACCACACTACTTTTGTTTGCTGCATACCCAAATTTGACATGGATGGCATTCTAAAAGGGGATAACGTGGTTTTCAGATAATTATTTGTTTTTGTTGCTATAGAAAATGTTTAATATGTAATATTTTTTACCCACGAGATAATTAACTTGGTCACTGTGCTATTTGGTGCCTGGTCAATGTGTCAGAAAAAAACAGTATTCGCTTGCCGAAAGATCAGCAGAGAGTGCTTTTTCTTTCTGCTAGAAAAAGGTTTCATAAGAGAGGAGCGTGCCAGCCCAAAAACCAAAACTAAAATTTAAAACAGACTAAGAAGCCCCAGGGAGCTGCAGCATCGAATAATATCAGTGCTGGGTTGTTCTACGGCAACATCTTTCACATGACCTGAAACTATTTGGCCAACTCAGTTGACCCGTTTGACAAAATATACAACATCAGAGGAGTAATTCCAAACTAAAATGGAATCAGAAAACATGGAGTAAGAACAAAGGAAGCCTGATTTCTTTCTTTAGTCTGTTATACAATGGAAAATACTGCGAGCGTAAACAGCTGAGAAGACAAACAGCTGTGTCCAAACTGATGCCACAACCTCAAGCACTCAGCCTGTGTCAAGCAGTCATAATGATTTTTCTGTGCTGACAGTAACGATCCATTAATTCAGCAAAAACTTGAAAATTACAGATACCGTGACTTTATTTGACTTGGCAATTTCAGTTAACAATAACACAACCCCCATCCCCCTCAAAGTGCCGCTCATCTGTCCTGCCAAAATAAAGATACGCAACACTGTGCAACATCCCGAGGGCTCCTGACTGCGCCAGTTCACATAATCCCAGCAGAGCACACACACATGCGCATAGACTATATCGATATAAAGGATATTGTCACATCTTATATCTCGTATAAAAATATATCGATATGTTTTAAAAACTCGATATATCGCCCAGCTCTATCTGTTAGCTTCTTGTAGTTTCTTTTAGTTTTTGTCTTTTTTGTGTGTTTTCTGCAAACTACAGAATTGCCTGTGTATCAGCTTCAGTGACTTTGGGCATTTTCTTATCACCAGCACTGTGATAAACTTATTTTCAACCAGTTTTGATTTGTGTTCATTGATTGAGAGCCATTTGTTTATCAAACATTTAGAAATACAACATAAATGGTAAGAAAGGTGACATACTCACTGTCTTATATTACTGCTATAACCACACTACTTTTGTTTGCTGCATACCCAAATTTGACATGGATGGCATTCTAAAAGGGGATAACGTGGTTTTCAGATAATTATTTGTTTTTGTTGCTATAGAAAATGTTTAATATGTAATATTTTTTACCCACGAGATAATTAACTTGGTCACTGTGCTATTTGGTGCCTGGTCAATGTGTCAGAAAAAAACAGTATTCGCTTGCCGAAAGATCAGCAGAGAGTGCTTGCTTCTTTCTGCTAGAAAAAGGTTTCATAAGAGAGGAGCGTGCCAGCCCAAAAACCAAAACTAAAATTTAAAACAGACTAAGAAGCCCCAGGGAGCTGCAGCATCGAATAATATCAGTGCTGGGTTGTTCTACGGCAACATCTTTCACATGACCTGAAACTATTTGGCCAACTCAGTTGACCCGTTTGACAAAATATCCAACATCAGAGGAGAATTCCAAACTAAAATGGAATCAGAAAACATGGAGTAAGAACAAAGGAAGCCTGATTTCTTTCTTTAGTCTGTTATACGATGGAAAATACTGCGAGCGTAAACAGCTGAGAAGACAAACAGCTGTGTCCAAACTGATGCCACAACCTCAAGCACTCAGCCTGTGTCAAGCAGTCATAATGATTTTTCTGTGCTGACAATAACGATCCATTAATTCAGCAAAAACTTGAAAATTACAGATACCGTGACTTTATTTGACTTGGCAATTTCAGTTAACAATAACACAACCCCCATCCCCCTCAAAGTGCCGCTCATCTGTCCAAAATAAAGATACGCAACACTGTGCAACATCCCGAGGGCTCCTGACTGCGCCAGTTCACATAATCCCAGCAGAGCACACACACATGCGCACGGGCAGTCTCTCATCCAAACACTCATTCCAGGTATTCAGAGGTGAAACAGCACATATCTGCTGCCCCGTCTACCCTCTTTAGCGAACCATTGCGTGTGAGCCACTCTTCTCCTGCCTTTGGCTAAAATTAGACTTTTCTAACTTCTGTCCACGCCAGTTTAATGAACGCTGACAGGAGGTGAGAGCGGATTTGGCCACAATTATGTCCAAGCACAACGGTGGACAATGGACAGCGTATCATCAGCTTTAATTATGTCAGCATTTTAGGATGCTGCACTGCAACATAAGTCATGAAGCAGTCCTCCATGTGCCTCCTCTCATTTCTTTTTCCATTATGTCCTCCTGTCTATTAGGATAGCAGCAGCAAGTCCAAAATATCCTGGCATGCTGCGCAATATATAAATAAAAACATAACGTAATGACTTACTAATTATTTAGACACCATATTTTCAGCCTTGTCTCTTGCATACTGAGATTTCTCCAGATTCTTTAGACATTACCTAATGGAGGTGCAACCCTAATGTCTGATGACATCAGACCTTTTATGGTTTTTAAGCCTGTGTGATACACATGGGAGTAGCACTGGTGAATTTACAGCAACAAGTGGGCATAATGTGTCTGACTCCTACTCGCTCTGCCCAAGCAGAGCCCCTAAATAAACCAAACAGAATATTTCCGGCAGTCAGAACAGGTCTGACATAAGACTGTGGTACGTACGAGAACGGGAAAACAGCTTAGGAAACTTTCTTTTTTTTTTGTACACAGTCAAGTTAGGCAATCTTTGTGTTCGTCTCCTTCGAGATCACCTTCTGGTGCCTCTCTGGATCATTTTCAGTGTAAGTGTCATTTTTAGGTCACTGAGTAGATGTCCCATGCTGTTCCTTTTGAAAACTGCTCAGCGGTATCTGGAGACTCAGCTGTCATAATCAGCAGTGACTCTTCTAACAACATTTGGGTGAGTTTGAAACAGAAGTTGATGTTTGTTCGTTGCCCAAATTTGAGGTCTGTAGTGAAATTGCAGTGGGCACAGTGCAAGGGAGTGATCTAAAAATAAAAGCTCAAAGCTGGCCAATAAGATGACCCTGAAGAGAAATCCAGAAGGATTTTAGATAAGGTTTACGATTTTAGAGACATGCTCCAACAAATATTTGATCCATGTATTTATAATAAATAAATTATAAATGTGTCTGTAGAATTTACACTTAAATTATTTGCAAATAACCGTTTCCTGTCAAGACTTTTATACATTGAACTTGATATGGAAACATGGTAGCAGTCTTAGTCCTTTCTGCTGGATTATCTCACTCTAAAACAAACACTCAAGGATGTCTGCAGCACCATCAAGTATATGCAATCAAATAATTGTATGCAAACAAATGGACACACACACACACACACACACACACGCACACACACACACACACACACACACCCTTTACCAAAGGCAATTACCTTTATGATTAAGTAGGCTGGTATCAAGATCCCACAATGTTTGTGGAATTATGAAAAGGATTAATTGGCACATGTTTAAAGATATCTCTATGGTTACCAAGCCCAGGTAGCCTGCCTATGCTTTTTTACTGATTGCTCTTCTAATTTTCATTTCCACATTCATTAATTTAATTGTTTTATTTAAATGCCATCGTTGTAGTGCTTACATTGCACACACTTACATCTTTGATGAAATATTCCAGGGTGGCATAGGCGATGGCAATTCCATCATGGGTGCTTGTGCCCCGTCCCAATTCATCAAGGATGACCAATGACTGCTTGGTCGCACGGGAAATTATGTCTGAGGCCTCTGTCAGCTCTTCCATGAATGTACTACGGCCTTTGTAGATGTTGTCTGAAGCTCCCATCCTGATCAATCAGAAAAGGGGAAAAAAGACAGAGAAAATAAGTAAGCCATAAAGTGAAACACGATATTTTTGTCTTTTGAGCATTTCAGTTTCAATCACAGAGTCAAACATTTTTGTGGTACGACGTTGCAGACTACACAATAAATTACTGGTTAAATGCCAGGGACTCCCGGCCAACCAAAACCAAATAAAAAATTACATGTTTACTTGTGGAAACTTTGTGGTGATAGCATTGCATTATAGTGATGGACAGTTTGAGAGTCATGTGAAAACTAAGTAAACCTTTACCATTTCCATAGGAGTTAAGAGGATAATTAAGAGCACTGTGCTGCTAATCAAAAGTACTCAAAGTAATCATCACTGACCACCTTTGCGAAAGGCAGTTTTTACATGACGCCATATTTAGCAAAAACCAAACACCACACATCAAAACAGACTCAAACAATTCAAAGCAGAGCAGCAAAGGTGCCACGATGGTCCAGTCAAAATCCAGACTTCAGTTCAATGGAAATGCTGTAGCGGGACCTTAAAACCACTAAGTGTAAATGAATGATGTCAATGAAGTGAAGCAACATTGTAAAAAAAAAAGAAAAAGAAAAAAAAAAAAAGAGTGGACCAAATTACTCCACGATGATGTAAGACACCGATAAAGCTATACAGAAAGTGATTACCTGTTTAAGCTAAAGGTGGGATGTTCTTAGTTTTCCATAGGACTGCATAGTGTACTGTGAACCTTTTTTTTTCTTTTTTTTTTAAACTTTTGGCCGTTTTCTCATTTCCCATTGGGTCACCACAGTGGATGGCTGCACATGTTTGATCTGGCACTAACTTTTCCCCTTCCTGATGTAATGCTCCCATTTATCCAGGCTTGGGATTAGCACTGGGAGTACACTAGCTTGTGATGTGAAATGCCCAAGTAAGCACTATGAGCCTCCAAATGTTAATGATTTTTTTAAATTATTATTGAGTCAGCCTGCTAACAAATAATTAATAAAAACATGTCTTTTTCAGGTAAGCTATGGACTTAACCATATGTTGAGGTCATGGAAGAAAGCATTAAAAGACAGATGTGTTTAAAAACAGAAAACAAAAGACTCAAACTCAAGTTGCAATAATAAAAAACCAAAAAAAAATACTGATGCCACTAATGCAATCCACAATTATGGACTGCAAACTGCTGTTGTTCTTCCAGAAATCCCACAAACACCCACAAACAAACAAAGAATCTGCCATTTTTCTCACAGTGAACCTGCTCCTACACAGTCTTATTCTAGGAGAAACATTTCTGCACTGAAAAAAAGAACAAGAGATTGAAATGATGGGTGTGAAAAATGCAGGAGAACAACAGTGGGGGGCTCCTTTTCTGAAATTGAACAGAAGAAGAAAGAAATCAACCCGTTTTAAGACGTGGCTGATGGTGTAAAGGATTTAAATGAATTCTTTAATCTCATTTATTCACACATTATGGCCACACAGATATTAAAACTAACTCTAAGGTTTGCTTCAACATTACTCACATTTAAATGAGTCATAATCAACTCTTATCATTGTTAAAAGCATTTAGTGGATGGGCTGCTGCACCTATAAAAGATTAAAGACTATAATAACACACTTTTTAATATCTCTGTGACAGTCACTTCTCCTGTTTTCTGAAGAGGGGAAAAAGGTTGCATCCATCAGCTTGAGAAGAGATGACCAGTATGACCAGTATGACCACTTAGAAACAAAAACCAGTCATTTCAGCAAACCTGACAGAAAAAAGTACAAACATTTGAAATCACAATACCAAAATGTTCTTGTTATATTACAACAATTTATTAGAAAAGACTGAAGAATATATCAGTGACGCGAACTCAGCATGCAACAAGACCACCTATATTTCCACAATAATAGAAATGTACTGATTGGAAATGCTATGACAACGTGTTGAATTCTTCACAAGCTACAAGGCCAATTTGAGAGCTCTTGCTTTCACACAGACTGACAGACAGATCATTGACTCATCTGATAGAAACTCGACTCCAGCTGGATCACAGATGCCACATCTCTCTGGCAGTCGGTGTTTCTCACCACTAAATCTGTCTCTTCCTGTTCTGCTGTGTCTATGAATGAAACTCCAACAAGAGCATCTAACACCTGTGTTGCCATGGTTACACCACGCACCCTGTGGATGAGAGGTGTGGCAGACATGTTGCTGCATTTTATTAGCCAGTTTATTAGATCCCAAGTGATGAATTAAATGTCCATTATCATCACAGCTAGCCTGAGACTGGCACATATGTTTTCCCATGTACAGCATTATGAAAACCATTTTTAAAGGAATATAATGAATTAAAAAGATGCTTGAGGTATATCGGGTGTTCGTTACAGAAAAGTATGACTCTGACTATGTTACTTGCAATATTCTCACTATTGTCATATAACTAAATTGCTGGCAGTGCAGTCTGTATTGCAAGACTGGTTGCTCAGAGACACATGGTGCTGTACCGATAACATCCTTCCAATTACTTTGGTCACCAGGAAGTTACTGCGGTCAGTTGTAGTTTGCATGGAAGACACAAATTTGTCTGCAAACGATTCACCAAGCAATAGTGAATCTGTGAGAAGTGGGAAGTAGAAGTTGAAGAAGTCCATAAGTTGCAAGAGAAAAAAACCTTGAAGGGGAGACTGACCTAACTTAATTCAGGTATTTTTTATAGGCAGAATGCCACAACTTTTTGATCACAACTATGTTAAAACAAAAACTGGCAGAACATCAATATCCTAACTTTCCCCCCAAAATCCACTAACAGATAGGCTCTAAAATAAAGGTTGTATCTGCATGCATGATTAAAACTCAGAGGAAATGACACCAGATGTATAATGCATAGGGCAGAGCAGTTTACACACTCACTCTGTCCACAGATGAACACAGCAACACTCCACCAGCTGGGTGTCCTGCTGGTCTGATTGAATCCTCCTTTCTAGCCAAACACACTGATCCTGGAAATAGACTCCATTTATTTTCACCTCACACCTTTCAAGTAAACATGTTGAGCTAGATTCAAGTGTTTTTCTGACACTCGTGGATCTGTCTTTAGTTAAGATTTCTTTCAAAAAAATAAAAAAATAAAATCATCCCATATTTTAAAAGAAGCAGTGAAGCATTATCAGCATGTGTAGTTTTCCAGGAAGAAAATGAAAGCCCAAGTGTATTTTGCATGACTATTACAATCTTCTATTATACAATACTTCTCAAAATTGGAGTATTAGTAATCCCAGCAGTAATCCTACAAATGCATGTGGTAGTTGGTTTTTTTTAATGTTATTTTAAAAAATTATCAGAATGTCTGAATACTTCCTGACAAGCACAAATCAAGAACATTGATATGTCATTGAATTCTAGCAGCAGTACCAATGAAAGCAGGGAAAGAAATGACTCACATATTTGTTTGAGCCTTCCTTTCCTACGACTGATCAAAAAACAGATAGGAACAGACTGCACCCACAAAACAGTTGGATCCATGGAGCTGCCTCCCTGCCACTGAAAATGACAAACATCTAAATTTTAAATGCAACTTATTAGGAGGATTCACTTTGCAACAACATGATTATCTTTCTGTCACTGCATGATGATTGGCTGCCCCTTGAAAACAGAGGATTTGAATAGTGGGTGAATGAGGCTTTTCACAGCCAGAAGTGTGTGTCTGACATAATCATATAATGACGATAACTCCTCGCTGACATATTCTTACCCGGAGAAATTCTTGGGTTACTTTTTCAGTATGCTTTGGGTCATTATCATTTGCACTGGGAAGCTCTGCCCCAACAATTTTGTAGCATTGGACTGAATCTGAGCAGAAAGTACAGTCCTGTGCATTTTAGAATTCATCCTGCTACTTCTTATCAGCAGTCACATCATATATAAACACTAGTGACACAGGCCTACTGTCAGCCACACATGCCCATGCCATAACATTAACTCCATCATGCCTGACAGATGATGTGATACGGTTTTGGATCATGATGCGTTTCTGTTTTTTATGCTTTTCTCATAATTCAGAAATACGTTTATTGTAGTTTGATTTGATCAAATATTTCATGTTTTCTAGTCTATTCTGGTCTTCTTGTTTTTGAGGTGAACCAGTGGTTTGTACCTTTCTGCCAAGTATTTACATTACCTGAATGCACTCCCTTTTCATTATAATGCACCAGACAGAAGTTTTGGCAAATCTTAACGTTTTTGCATCGCTCTAATAAGTTTATATTGGTGTTTCACCCAAAGGATTGCCTTCCTCACTTGAATAAACATCAACTCATCAATTATTGAGGAGTCCACTGAAAAGCTGCAAAATTTATGTTCAACACTTGGAATCCAATAAATATCTTTTTTTTCATGGAATAATGAAGGAATAAACTTCAGGTGTCCATCAAAATGCTTGTCAATCAATCATTAAATTGCTTTTGAGCCCCTGAAAAAGGTGGACTGTGTATAAAAATGGCTGAAATTCAGTTTGCGACTGAAACAGTTGATGCAACTTTTTTTCTTTTTTTTTTTAAATCTCCTTGGATTAAACCTAAAGACCTACACTTCAATCATTCCTTGTTTGTCTGATTTAAAATCCACTGTGATGGTGTACAGGGGCAAAACTACAAGGACAAATGTGTCATCGTTGAAGAACTAACTGCATATGTGGACTTCAGAAGACGCAGCCACTCTGTGTAAGCCAATGGGATCCCCGCAAGGAAAAAAATATATAACAACACATGTTTTTAATCAATTTTTTTTTTTTTTTTTAAAAACCCTGATATAAGTATCTTAACGCTTAATATTTTGTAAATTATTTCAGGTTATTCTCAGTGTTCGCCTTACTATCCTGCTACATGGATTTCTGCAGAATTTAATCCTGTGTGATTTAAACCTTCCAGGTTTATAGAAAACAAAAGGCCTAACCAGCTCTGTATACCGCCTACAAGATGGCACAGACTCTCTGACACTGCAGCACTATTAAAAACTCATAGGAACAGATGAGTCGATGCAGGATACAGCATCTTTCCACAAGATCAACATGTGTACACCCACAAAGGTGCTGATGTTGCACAGCAAAACACTCTGTGCCGTTTGTGAGGCCTTGTGAGGATGATATCCACATTTCTGGACCCAAAAAAGAAAAATGCAGAAAAGCTGCGCTTTCAGAAGGGAGGGGAGCGTAAGAAAGACTTGTGTAAAGCACGGTATAATCACTGCTAGGAGTCCATGGTCGATTAAAGGTCTTTTCAAAATACAGTTTTACATTCAGCTTCCTCTTGCTGTTTCCATAACAACCATGAAGGGATGGATGAATGTGCTCTATAACCTTCAGGACTAAAAACCAACAAGAAAACACACACAGCAGCTGCATACACGAATACACACACATGCATCTGCCAGCCACTTGGAAACAAATGCGCGCGCACCCACACGCAGACAGACACACACTCCAGGCAGCTAAAGTCGCTCTACCAAAGTCTGCAAAAGAACAAAAACACACACAGATTTAGTGGAGTGGGCAGAAAAATTCAAACAAGACTCTTGTGAGGCAGCACACAGCTTTAAAGCAGTATCCCGATTATTCTCCTTCTCCTCATTGATAATCAATCACCCCGATCAGTTCAGACAGGATATCCCATTAGACACCTATGCACCATCTCATTATCCCCAACCCACAAGTCTGCTTATGTCACTCAAGTAAAACTTTCAAGCTCTGCTCTTGCCTGGCTCGCTTTCACACTCATAAATGCATAATATCTCTCACACACACAAAAGATGAAGCAATTCCCAGTGCTGCACCTATTATGCTTGACACAGGAGTGGGAATTGATTGAGTATTTATTATAAGACAGATTCTCCTCAGCAACTTCAACTCTCTGACAGAGAGGCCGAGTAGTCCAATTAGAAACTGATAGGACGACAGAGGTTACATAGGAGGTGAGGAGAGGATGGATTATACAATGTGGGTGCGCTTTCACTGTGGACCTTAATTAGCTCTTAGTTGTATTGTTTGAATCAGGGAGAGTATATTAACCTCCAACCCTGATCAAATACCTCACTAAACACCAGAGGCACACACGGTCAAACACATGCACAGCTCTGTACTAATTTATTATATATAGACCTTCACTGGCTCTTCTAAAGCTGACGTTAACTGACCTTTGTTTAAAAGTCTTATATCCGTAAACAAGCATCATATGTAACCCAAAACTCGGGCTTTCCCATTTCAGCCCTAAAAATATTTGTTGTGCCTTTCAAATGGGCCCATTATACTTTTCCTTATTTTTTTGTCATATACATTACAATGTGTTATAGAGGTAGATGCTAATATTAAACATACTATGAGCTTGACTGATACACCGACACACCCAATATATCAACAGATAAGCCGTTTGTCAAGATTTTGGCGGGTTTTTAACAACCGATAAATTCTACATTTCAAAAAGTAAAGAAGAGATGGCAGAAACACCCTTCAAGCATGTTATGAGTGCTGCTGTTACAAAGTTTGTCCACCAGAGGGCACTTCACAGTTGGCAACAATGTCACAAATGTCACAAAGGCCCAGTATATGAGACATAACGATTATTTCTAACTCTAAAAAATTGGCTTTTATTGGTTTTGTTCATTTGTTGTTGTTTTTTTTAAGTAAAATGCAAGCCAGGATATAGTTTTAAAAAATTAACTGTAATGATTAAAAAATCTGTAGCATGATTAGTGCTGTAAAAGTGCAGAGACCATGTTATGCATGCAAGTTCGTTCATAGAGCTGCTCACATGGAAAAAAAGTTGAATTGTTACAAAGTCTAGGTTGATCACAGAATATTGCCACAGAACATAAAATATACTGGAGGTGTCCTTTGGTACCCCTCGGCCTCCTACTTAATACATGTATTGTATCACTTTGTTCTTGAGTCATCAGATTCGCAAGATTTTCAGAAAATTTGACCTCACTTGACCCTGAGGCTGAGGTTGTTAAGATTCGAACACGCCCAAGATTTGTAGTTGATACAATTGTGACAACAATTTGAAAGCCCTTTGTCACTTTGTTCTAGAGTTATTGCATTCACAAACTTTGGTGTCCATGTTGTGCACTTGCCATCAGCCTTTTACAGTTGAGGGCTAATAAAATTTATGGTGCACAAGGTATCTAAAAAACAAAAATAAAACTGGTGTTCTTGAAAGCCATGCAAAGGGTCATCAGAGGGCATTAATCAAACGGCCATCTTTTTTGTTTTTAGTTCATGGAATGGCAACCTGTACATAAACCACCAGGTGTATCAGTTCAGGTCCTTTTGTCCATTCACCAAATCCGTCGCTGTGATAACTGTAAACCCAGGAAATGATAACTAAACTGTCCGCTTACTGATGTAATGACCAGTCAAAATCACCTTGTTAGGCTAATGTGAAACCTAAAACCCCCAGACTGTTTCTCCCAAGGATATAATTAAGAGTGCACATCCACACACACACATGCACACTTGCTGTCTCTGGCACCCGCTGGGTTAATACTTAAGAACATGCTTAAAGCCGCAAAAAAGACAATTAGACACATCTGCAAGCCATTAGGTCTAATCACATAGCGCAGCACAGGCAGAATAACGCAGACTGCGATTTGGCCTCTATTTCATTTAAACATGTAGTCAGGACTAAATATTAGACGCAGAGCTCACTGCTACTTTCCTCATAATAAGAATAATCACAGCACAAAAAAAAGGTCTCCAACAAAACCTTATTGCCGAGAGTTTCTACTATACACCACTGATGGAACAATAGACCCGGCATTGTCATACAACTGTAGTTCATCTGTTCCCCCCTTACACACTTCCTCCTGTGCAGTGAGGAACAAAAAAAAAAGGATTAGAAGGGATAAGTGTGATTGTCTGGCCTATGAATAAACTTGACTGTTTCACAGACAATGAAGGTGACACACAGTAGCTCACACGCTTTTAGGGTAACAGTTCGATTTTTTTTTTTTTTTTTTTTGTCAAGTCGTCTCCACAGTAACCTCTACCTGTTTGGTTTAATTGTACTAACAAAGCGTTCAGAAGTGAAACTGTGCTCAGTGAGAGCTTTCAGGATCATTGTCCTAATCTCACTGTCAACAGAGGCAAAGCAAGAGCAACCCAAAAAAACACCGCCCTGTAATAGTCTTGTGTGATTTTATATAGCAGACTTGGTATTACACATGTATATTTACTAACCCGCTTTAATGTGCCAGTCTATACGGTTTTTCCATCTTTAACACGCTTACGAGGAAAACAAACGTCGATCCACTGATGTCACTGAGATGCTGCTTAAAAAACAAAAAAAATCAAGCTGTGTTCATTTTCCTTCAAAGCTGAATCAAATGATTGCTTTTATACTTATATTATACTCTTGCGCCTTTGACTTGTCTGTAACGTCAGACTCCCAAAATGTGGAAAAAACTAAGACTTTCAGCTCCCTTTACTTAGTACCAAGTTGTCAGATTGCAGGCGCCTTTAAATTGGCTCACCTTTGGATCCCAACTACACACCTGCAAAGTGACTGTGATGCTACATGGTTGACAAAATATGTCCACAGACAAGTTTTTGCTTGTACTCGTACCTGGTGTAAATGCCATCCAGGATGCCCACACAGGCCGCTGTGGCTGGGACGTATGAGCCCATCTGAGCCATTACACAGATAAGAGCTACCTGGCGAATGTAGGAGCTCTTACCCCCCATATTAGGCCCAGTGATTATCATTGTTCTCCTGCCATCACCCTAAAAGGAGGGAGAGAGAAGAGGATAATAGCTGTGACATAGACAGAAGGCAAACGAGAAGAGAGACAGAAAAAGATATTTGCATGCTGTCCTGCACAGCTGAAGCTGTGGGTGGACTGAAAGCTTGGCTTCTCTTCCTATTGGCTTGTGCTTCTGTTACAAGATTAACCTACACCCACTCCAGCGCTGAGCTAGGAAGCATGTGTGTGTATGCATGTATCTGTGTGGTTTCGTGTAAGTCTATGTGCGTATTGTGGAGCAGGGAAATTATTTTACTGCTATTGTTAAATAATTGTCATCATTACCATTGCATTAATAATATAATCTGGAGTTTATATTGTGTTTAGAGGTTTAAACAGTGTGTCTTTCAGAAAGGCTAAAAGTAACAGGACAGGAAACAGGCTTGGAGAGTTTTGCAGAAGTGGAAGTTATTTTGAGCAGCAGGCTAAGACGAGGCTTTAACAATGTAACAGATAGCTTTAAGAAGGCCTTAAGCAGTTATGACTATTTTATACACAATGCATATCTGTGCTTATTAAAGAGTTGGAGCTCGGTCAATTAATTGGGGGTCGGAAGCTTTGTTCGGCGCGATGTTCGGACAATCTATTGTGCAAGTGACTTGGAGCCATAGAAGGAATTGCAATACATGCTTACAAAACACTTATATATCAGATCATTTTATATTAAGGTTTTAGTAGAGGTTCTTGGTTAAAACATTTATTTAGTAGAAGACATACACATAGTCTCAGTGAGCTTCTGGTCTAGTGAAAGGTCAGAAGTGCAACAGGTGAATTGAGAAAGAGCATTTGAGGACGAGACACAGCAGGTTGGAGGTGAAGAGGTGACACAAAGAGCATGTGAGGTCAACACATACACACACATTAGTTAGATTTATTTAGAGGAGAGATTAGTTATGTCTCGACAAGAAAGAGGAACAATTCACTTTAAGATAAGAACGGAAAGTACCAGCCATGAAAATAGAAGATGATCTTCTGGGTGAAAAGTCATTGTAGTGTTGATCTGATCTATGTATAAAATGTATCTGTGACGCATGAAGGGGCGTCAGTAAATCAAACCCTGATGCTATAAAATATCTGTTCATGTTTTGATTAAGTCGAGGACTACTGGCTGTCTGCGTACAGAGTGTCTTCCCACACGTGTGTTCATTAAAATCATTGTTGGACCAAGAGCTTCTGGACCAAGGGTGGTTTGTACTCTCCCTCCTCAATTTTGAACCTTAACAGTATTCATGTGTAAGACAAAGTCTGTGTGCCTTTGCAGTTTTGTTTCAGCACGCTCTCAGTGCGTTAGCGAGCAGGCAAATGTCTGTGTATGTTTTGGCTTGGCTTTTTTTTTTCTTCAAAGTTCTCTGAATGAGCCTGTGTGTGTGTATGTGTGTGTGTGTGTGTGTGTGTGTGTGTGTGTGTGTGTGTGTTTACCTGTAGTTCAGTGTGGTTGGGCACATACTGGTTGTGCTCTCCCATCAGTAAATCAATAGCAGGATGCCTGCCATCCCTGATCGTAATCTGGTGCTTATTGTCACACACCTCTGGCCTAAAAACAGAACAGTCAGTTAGGCGTGTGAACACACACCCACACAGAGTGTGAAGACAAATATGTACAGAGTAAATGTTAAGCTGTACTGACAAAGATTTCTTTAAGGCAAATTGGTATAATTAAAAATAAAATTAAAAAAGTAGAATATTGTTACTGTGTAAATATATTCTACTATCTAGGATTGCAGTGGAAATCAATACAACACTTAATTATGTTGACTGTAATATTTATAGGGATGGGTACCGGTGTCCGGTGCCATGATGGCACCGGTTCTGACATAAACGGTAGTAACCAGACCGAAAAGCAGCGCACATTTCGGTGCTTTATTTTCCTGAGCTGTGATACACTTTAGATTCTAGCCAATCATTTTACGTTTCCGAGGATAGTAGGTGGGGCCAGGTACGTACGTTCTTTTAGAGCAGAGCTACAGATTAAAAATGCCCAAGGCGAAGCGGTCAAAGTCTGGCTGTACTTCACAGCAAAAGATGCAAACTCAGCAGCCTGCAACAAGTGCTTTAAGGTGATACTGTGATACTGTCAAAGGAGGTAGCACCTCGAATCCGATGAAACACCTGGCGACACATAGCGTTTTTTTAAAAGCCCAGAAATGCGCTGTATTTGATAGCTTGCTGCGAGACCTCACACCGAGCACATCTACTGCGGGTGTTGTGCCTGTTATCGGACCCGGAGTTAGCAACATCCCCCAAAAACACGAAGAGGAGAGTCCTGGCCCCTAGCCCTGCCAGTGTAGCAGAAATGATGAGGATGATGATGCAGCAGCAGCCGTTCTTCTCTGCGTGAGTAGCTTAATGTTGTTCGTGTGTAATTTACGTTGAGTAGGCTAACCACGTTATTACATTAATGCACGTAAGGTGAACTAGCAAACATCATCATAGCTACATGCGGCTGTCTTCTTGTTTGATGGCAGATACTCCCTTCACCCTGGCCAAAAAGGCTAAAATGACCAAAGAAAAAGTGGAAAACAGTTGAACATGAGAAGTTTTTGGACAAAGTTTGTGTTTTTTCCATTGTTTAAGCACTGCTCCCAGCCAAGAGTGATACCATATATGCCCCATAGCTGCAGAAAAGGCTAACATTGTTATCTTTTTACAAAAAAAACAGCTGAGAGGTTTTTGGACCAATTTTGTGTTCTCCATTCTTTAAGCACCGGTTTGAGCACCGTTTAAGCACCGGCACCGTTTCAAAAGTACCGATTTGGCACCGGTATCGGATAAAACCTAAACGATACCCATCGCTAATTATTTATTTTAAAAACTATAAATAAAACAAAAATGATCATCATTTGGGAAAACTTGGGAAGATCTGCTTTACCAAGAGTAAAACTGCTTCTTTTTGTCATTTATTCAATAGAAAATATCCACATATCACGGATATGTGGATATTCTTATGTTGAAAGACTGAGTACATTTTGAGCTCAAAAACTAGAATTTTTCCTTCAGCACAAATAACTTCTTGCTGGCTATTTGCATAATTGTCCACCACTCATTGACCTCAGCTGGAAGATGTTTGCATTTTCTTGCATCGACAAATCCTCCCAAAACACTTCAATGTGGATCAAGCCATTTTTTCCCTCCTAGAGGTAGATTAGTGTTCTTAGGGTTATTACAACGCTGATATGTTCACTTCCTGTTCAACTTCAGCTCTTGGACAGATGGCCTCTCATTATCTCAAAGCACTTGGAAATTATGCATAATTCATAGCTGAATCAATGACTGCAAGCTGCAGAGTCTGAGACAGTGAAGCAAAACCAAAACATAACATTCAACCCACAGTGCATCATAGCTGGTATGGGACCATTTTCCTGAAACGTTATGTGGTCTGTGCCAAACATATCTCATGTTACAACGACCCTTTATCATTCTTGTTCTCTTCATCTTCCATTCATTAGTTCAGAGCACTTTATTCCAAAAGTCCTGTTGCTTTGCTTATATGTTGATAGTTCAATTGCAGTTTTTCTCAAATGTTATTTCTGGACAGCAAATACTTTTTCCTGGCAGATCTCCCGTGCACATTGCATTTGTCCAGCTTGTGCAGTCCCTCTCTTACACATGCACTGACACCAA
This sequence comes from Copadichromis virginalis, assembly GCF_057382275.1. Lineage (NCBI taxonomy): Eukaryota > Metazoa > Chordata > Actinopteri > Cichliformes > Cichlidae > Copadichromis > Copadichromis virginalis. Next base: position 29,137,053 of record NC_140629.1, read on the forward strand.
CCAGCTGCAAGAGTTAATTTCCGCTGATTACGTTTTGGGGTTCTTTTTGTATCAAACAGTCTGCTTTTTGGCTCAATTTGCTGGGGCAGCCAGTTCCACAGAAAATCGCTTGCCAGACTCATTGACAGCCACATTCTTTACTCTAAATAACCTTAAAGACCTCTTTAGGTCTTGGCATGTTCACTCAACAAACGTTAATAGCACAATAAGACACAGGGTGCTTTCAGCAGTGCTCTGCTCCATCTAGAAATCCAAGCATTTCAAAGAGAAGACATAGTATAAGACTCTACAACAGCAATGTGAAGTGCATCCTTCTATACGGTCTGAATCTGGCGCATTACCAAGAATGACATCCTAGCAATCACGTTGTTCCCTCCAAACAAATGCTCACACATGGAAAAGTAGAGGAGAACTGCCTGTCTCAACATCACCCATAGAATAAAAACAAAGAATTGCTATTACAGGTCCTGAAAGGATAACACAGATTGCCCTCAGATGGGCGCCATAATCTGACGGAAGAGGAAGATGTTCAGACCAAATGAAATATTGATGAGGACTATGCTAGCAGTGCTACAAAAGATGGGTCTCTGATGGGTACAGGCAAAATCTCATTTTCTCGGTTAATAGAGTCTCTTTCAAGTTGGATTAGAGGATTTCTTGGTTGAATGGGTTAAAAAAGCCAACAATATCCACTTTAACACACAAACCGTAACATTTCCAGTCAAAGAAACTAATTACAAGTAGGACATGCAAATACAATGGAAAGAGGGCAGGAGGTAGCAGTATATGAGAAGAAGCAATCCTGAAACACAGAAATTTGTAGCACAGCATAAAGGTGTGTGTGTGTGTGTGTGTGTGTGTGTGTGTGTGTGTGTGTGTGTGTGTGTGTGAAGCAAAGAGTGAGTGAGTGGGAGAGATGTTGGAGTTCTGGCAGAGCACACTGCTGAGCGGGGTGCACACACCCACACACAACCTGTCTGAGACTTTAGGACACGACACGACCCCGAACCACACACATATACAGTGTATCCCACACATAAAAACACATGCACACACCCAATTTACATACTCAAACACATGCATCAATATTTATGGTCATCGTGAGAGGACATCACCTGCAATAGTCCCCTTGTTTAGCCACCTCAGCCAATGAAAAGAGACAGTCCATGGTTGCTAGGTGACTAATAGCCCTTTTCATGGTGTGGTAGTGCTCCCCAAACTGACTGTAGAGAGAGAGAAAGAGAGATTTTGAAGTGTTCTGAGTAGACAGCACTGACGGTGTACTTGACTAAAACAGACTAATTCTGGCAGGCTGAGAGCTGTGGAGGCATACCTCTGAACCACAGACTGGCATGTTTTCAGATTTTTTTCCCAGCTGAGTTGCATTTGTGTGTGTGTGTGTGTGTGTGTGTGTGTGTGTGTGTGTGTGTGTCATACTCCAGAAAATTGGTCCACTCCCTCTGGCAGTCCAGCATCAGCTGCTCTCGGAGCTGCTGCAGCTTCTTGTAGCGGTCCACCAGGAAAGGAGAGTGATACCTGCTGACTGCCTTGGTGCTGCAGAGGAGACAGGGGTAAACGTGAAGTACAGAAGGCAAGGCAAAAAATGGACTGAAGTGAAGAATTAAACTACTGGATTTTAGCATATAAGAGGAGTGTAGTATACTAAAAAGAAATTAATTTAAAACCACTTTTACACAAGTGCTGATAACTGCTGGACACCATGTATGTAATTCTGTGCCCCCTTAAAACGAAGAGACAACTTGTTGCATATCTACTTGGGTTATGACCAGATTAAACTTAATGCAAAAACATGGAAAATAAATGTAATTTTGTGTTGCAATATGTATTGTGTACTGTAATAACACTGTAATGAAAGATCTCTTGATACTACCGCATATTATTCGTTAGCAGGCCACCTGCTAAATCCTAAACTTCACAAACCTACAGTGAGGCTCGACAGTGCTGAGAAAAAGTACTTGCCCCTTTCTTGGTCTCTTTTTTTTTTGTTTTCTTGGCAGACTTGTCACACATGTTTCAGATCATCAAATAAATACAAAATGCAGTTTTTAAATGATGATTTAATTTATTAATTGAAAAAGGCTATCCAAACCTACCTGGCCCAGTAGCAAAATGTAATTACCCCAAAACTGGTTGTGACACCCCTGAAGGCAAGATCTGCAATCAAGTGTTTGTAATATACTGCATCACTGGGGAGGAATTTTGGCCCACTTTGCTGTGCAGAATTGTTTGAATTCAGCCACACTGAAGGGTTTTTGAGCAGGAAAGGCCTGTTTAAGGTCTAAAAACATTAATGTCAGCCTGCACAATTTCACGCAAATTAGATCATCACTGCCAGTAAATGTAGCTATAAGGTTTTTCTACTCTATGATCTTTTTTAATATAGAATACTGTTGCACTAATTGGTCCATGGTAAGTATTACTAGTTTAGAACCAGCAGAAACATCTTAACGCTTTTTCCCCACCCATTATCGTCTCATACTTCAAAAATACAATAGCTTAAGTTTGAAATTTAAAAAATAAATAAATGAATACATTTGCTTGTCCTATTTATAAGAACCAACATGGACTTGCTCCACCCTCATTGGGTGAGTTTGTTAATGTTAAAATTGAATATCAGAATTCTTAACTCTTAATATCAATATTAAGAGTAACCAGAGCCTCTAGTAAAGGCCTCTTAGACATATAATATGTAGCAATCAGGTGTTAACAGTTAAAGGTAGTGAGATTTGGAATAATATGCCAGCTGTAATAAGAGAATTTACAATCTTTCATCACACACATCTCAAATGATGGCTACAGAGAAATCAGATCTGTGATCAGTCATTTTATGCTAATATGTCATATTTGATCTGTATGCTTTCATATGTATTTGTTGTCCTGCGCTGTTTTATTGTATTGTTCTTTGTACTGTGGATTTTATTGTTGTAATTTTATGTGTTCTTGTCTGATGGGGTGTTTTGTTTGCTTTTGACTTGCCAGGGACTACAGGAGAAAAACAGGCCTCTGGCTAATTCTGGAATATTTACAGCGATATGTTTATTAATATACGCTGTCCCTTTTAAATAAATAAATTAAAATGCCAAAGCATCTTAGTCAGATTAAAATCCGGACTTTGACAAGCTACTCCAAAATCTTTTTTTTTTTTTAATGTAGCCATTCAGAGGTGTTTCAGATCACTGTTCTTTCTGTCCATAACTCAAGTGGATCCCATCAGGGACAAACTGATGGCTGGATATTCTCCTTCAGGTTTAACGTTCTTTTAAGAAATGCTGTGTTAGTTTTAACACAAGATATATAAGGGCCACAAACTTTCAAAAATGTATTCTTCTGTCTTGTAAGTCCACAGAAAAATTCCCCAAAAGTATGAGGTAACTTCAGTTAACATCTCAGCTTTTGATCACTGAATTGTGAAGCCCTAGTGCTGATCTGCTTATTGGTGCCTTGGCTAGATTCCCCCGCCTGTTCTTTGATTGGATACCACTCCATCCAGCACCCTCTGTTAACCAATTTTTGCTGTTCTTCGCTGGTTATTATCTCTGCCCCAGTGACTTTAGAGTCTGGGATTTCACAGTAGCACAGTTCTCCCCTTTACAAAAGCTTCCGGTCCCCTCTGATGAATTTCAAGGGACCCTCAGAGTCTTTCTGTAAAGGACTATGACATTTACATAACCATTAAGCTCCTTGCAGGTGGTCTTTGCTGATCGTTAATGGCATCCTGCAGATGGCTGAAATTCATAGGTTTACTATTGATAATATTGATCTGTCCACCACTCTACCTTTCTTGAACACCAAGGACCTTTATTATTCCAGCAAAAAATTCATTTTTGCCAATCCCATCTGTCTGTTCAGACCCTAAAGAATCCATTCAGCTGCAGGACCTTTGAAAATCCTCACATTTATCTTGCAACCCATTGAAGGACCAGAGGTCTTTGTAAACCACTTACCTACAATATGACAAAGGTTTATAATATGACAATCTAGGAATCTTTGGCTACCACATGTTTCAGCCTCTGGGGGCAAAGGTCAGGGATTCAGGGCTTCCCGTGCCATGTTCATGCTGAAAAGCAGTCTTCATAAATGAATTACCCAATACATACTGAAAATACAACATATCAGATGTTTAAACTCAGAAACTTGATTTGTATTTAGTAATAAATGCTCATTTTGAATGTGACACCGGCAAAATGTTTTTTAAAGACTTGGGGGAGGGTCACAAATGAAACACACCCGGTGAACCAACTCAAAATTAATTTAGTTAATTTGCAAATGGTAAGTTACAAAGAGCATCCCAGAGAGGCTGAATGTTTCACAAGTGTGTTAAATTAAGCATCATTTTTCAAAAAACAAAACATTTCACATTTTTTCACTACTCTTAGTTAAAATTGGGCTTTTTGCAAATCAGTGCAACAGTTTGTTTTTTTCTTATTCATATGCTGCTCGAAAAACAAACAAACAAGAAAAAATTGTAGCAGAGTGTAAATGAAACAGATCTTAAACAGGACCCAGGATTTTAAAGATTAATGCTAATATTTGGTCATTTAAAAATCCAGACAAGACACAAAAATAAACAGAATGCTCTGATTTCTTAAACTGAATTATTTAATTTTTTGTTTACACCCTGCTTGAATCAGCTGATTGTTGTTTGTGGTACTGCCAACAGGGAAGCTGCAGTTATTTGCAACGACAACACTCATAGCATGGTTGAAGTGTGCTTTCCGTCTCTTCTTTACTTTTCAAATTTTCATTTATTGGCCATTATACCATCAGATAATATGAGCCCATCAATACATCAGTCTGGCTCTAATCAGTAGTGCTAAAGTTAAAAAAAAAAAAAAAAGTAAGCTCAAATATGCTAACTCCTCAATAGAGCTAAGGGAAACATGCCTATGTTACATCTAAACTGGACTATTGTAATACACTGTGTACTGGAGTTAGTCAATCATCTCTTCTGCATTTAGTGCAGCAGTTGGCTCAGATGTTAGCAGACTTCCACTGGTCTACTGTGCATCACAGAATCCATTAAATAGTGTCACTGTTTGTGTTTAAAGCCTTAGATGGTCTCACACCTTCAAATGTCTTCGACGTGCAGCATTCAAATACTCCCTCATCATTAAGGTCTCCTTCTCAATCTTTTCTGATCACTGTTTAGTTATTTGTTTACTCTTTTTCTTTTTTGTCTAATGCGCTTTAGTTTTAAATGTGCTATGGGAAAAAAAGTTTTTTACAGCATTTATTTTAGAAAAATTGCCCAACAATATTTCTATTGTGCAATCCAAGTTAGATAAGTCAGATGTGATTTTTGACATCACACAATGAATATAAAAATAAATGCTAAAAAAAAAAATAGTACATGTAAGTGTTGTTTGTAATGCAGAGGTGAGTGAGCTGACCTGCTGATTTTGACCCATTCAGGTGGAACAATGGATGAACCTGAGTTCTTCACCTCAATCAGAAACTGAGGGCAGAGGAGAAAGAGGAGGAGAACTGATAAATAAGACCAGAGAAGACAGGGAAAATAATGTGTCACTCTTGATTAAAACTGGCAACCAGACACAAAAACACAGACATCAGACCATCACTGTTGCTGAGTCTTCCACCCAAATGGCCATCAATCCTCCCACCTTTCTTTCACTTCCAGCAAAACACACACACACACACACACACACACACACCTCCTGTCCAGAAACAGTCGTATATTCGAGCGCGGGGGCCTTTAGTATCAGACGGATGTCTTTGCGGTGGTCTTGAATCTCACGGAGGACAGTTTGGATTTGCTCCATTCTTTCCTGCAGCACTGGGAATCCAGACAGATCTGAGAATAGCTCCGTCTTGTTCCCTGACCTGCACAAATACACAGTCCAAATGTGACTGTTACTGGTAATATATCGCAGCGCATTTTCTAAGAGATGAGCCTGTGGTCAGCTTGACCTTTCAATGATGAAAACTGAGGAAAAGAATTATCCATGTGACACTAGGAGGCCTTTTCCTCTCTCATACTGTATGCCAACTATTGGTCATACATTTATGGAGTGACAGCAGGCATCTCCCACTGTGCCATATCTTACATTTGTCAGCCCAGTTTTATGATGCTGTGTTGTTTTTCTGATTGCACCGTTGAGAATTCATTTTCTCTTTAACAGATATATATTTTTTGCATTTAAGTAAAATATAATAACCCAACACACATCAAGCAATCTAAATTATGCTTCTGTCAGTTCCACACCTGTGCTGCTGGATACTTACTTGGCTGCCTTTTCATTGAGCACCTTTAGGAAGCTTTGGGCTGGAATCAGCTGGTCTGGAGTGTCCAACAGAAGGCTTCGAAGTAGCCCTGAGCTGATCTGGGAACGCATGGCTGGTAGCAAAGTCTGCAGTTCCAGCCCCAGGCGAGAAAGACTGCTACTAATGAGGTAAAATTCCTGAGTAGAAGACTGGAAAGATGTGCAAAAAAAACAAAACAAGCAAAAACATTACTAAGTATGTACCAAAGTGGCTAAAAAACTATTTCAAATTGGTCCTTTGCCAAGTTGTGTTTGTTGCATAGATGCAATATTGGTTTATCACTTGAGCTGGGTGGGGTTTTTTTTTTTCTATCTTTAGGGGGTTAGGGTTAATAAATATTCTTCATAAAATGGTCAGGTTTAAGGATTGGAATCAAAATGAGCGAAAAAGCAACCCGTGATCAAAGTAAAAATTTAAAAGACCTTCAGAAACTCTGGGGACCTATTACTCAAGACCACTATCAAAAAACCAGCCTGGCTCTTTGGAAGCAAATATAAAGAAACCACTCGTGACTCAAGACTTTTGCACAGTACTGTATATTCATGTTTGTAAGTGTGTTGTATTATCAGGGTACTCTGTAAGGCAGGAAGATTACATCATTAAATCTTATCCGCGCTGGCCAGCAGCCGAGCTTAAAGAATAGTCATATATTACATCCAAAGGCTGTGAGAAAACACCACTCACTACAAGCAGCACCGACTGCACGTCTTCACAACAAAGCATCAAGAAAATAAAACACTACCCTTCAATATGCATCATACTATATTTGCTGTATTACACAATAAAAAAATAGAAATGTAGATACAGGACTTGGCTGGTGCTATTTAGCATCTATTAAGAAGCAAATGATACATTTTATTATCTGTAAACGGCAGCTGTCTTGGGAATCACTGATAATCCACAGTATAGAAAACAAAGCAGCCTATAATCAATAACTTCTTATATTTCTTCAAGATCAGTGTTGCGTCTTTAAAAATAAAAGTGCCAATCATTTCAGACTAAATAGAATTAATGAGTAATCAATCAGTGATAATGTAGATTATACTGACCTTCTATTGCCATTAGCAATGTTACTGTATAGTACCAAGTCTTGACCCTCGGGTTAATGAGAGGTCACAGTGACAGTGGTTTATGGTATTAATCACATGCTGCAGTTTTAATGCTCCTGCCCCCGTGTTGCTCTTTTATGGACCCAAACAGGCAGCTACTAGAGGCCACAGGCATGCCCTCTCTCCCATTATGTCAGTGGAGCCGTGGAGACACAAGCCATTACACACAGGCCCATTTATCTACAGATGGGCAAAATGACAATTAAGGCCCCTCTGTGTGTCTGCTGCGTGTGTGTATGCGTGGGTGTTTGAGTGTATGTGTGCGTTAAATGACATTTGATCATTTTCTTTCAGCAACAGATGAAGGAATCCAAAAGCTGAACATGAAACAAGACATCAAGCTCAGAAACAAAGTGTCTTTTTTCATTATTGCAAACACACGCACACACACACGCACACACGCACACACACACACACACACACGCACGCACGCACGCACACGCACACACACACACACACACACAGAAGATGAAGCCTTCTGACATTTCAAAAATGGGTCAGATGGGAAATGAGACTGTGTCAAACAATCAGGTAAGCGCCACACAGGAGGCTGCTCCCTGCTGTTAATCAAGCGTGCCATAAAAAGAGAGAGAGAAACAGAGAAAATGTCAGTGAAAGAAAGAAGAAAATCTTCTTGCCTTTCATTTCTATGCAAACCAACGAGAGGAATTATTTCACAAATGTTGTCCCCCTGCTGTTAGAGCTGGAGGATTATTGCAAAAATTAAGATCCGAGTTGTCTTGTTCAATATAAAGATGATTATTTAACGATGCTAATTTTAAAACTATCATCCATTTATTAAACCCGCCTGTTCTCGTATCCTACAGGATTCAATAACAATGCCACAAAAATTGTGATAAAATATAATAAACATTATCCAAGTTATTTATTTGTGTTCTTTTACCTTTTTGTGATATATGCTGCAGATGCCTCGCTCCAAGTCTGGCAGACGTGACAGCAGGGATCGAATGGAATTTAGAGTCAGCGAGTCCGACTCCAGGATTTCCTGCACCGCATCCTGCCTCTCGGATATAGACCTGCAGTTTCATGAAAGAAAAGGTAAGAAAGAAAGAAAAGACTTGCAGAAATTAAGAAGATAGCAAGGATAAGAAAGAGTTGAAAGAAATGTAAATGTTCTCATCAGGCTCATCATCACCAAAAGAAACGTGTCATTTGGAAAGCTGAATCAGTTCTGATTGAGATAAATGGGTTTCCTTAAAGTTGATTTACACATGAAACAAATAAGCGCCAAAGTGTCCCTGATTAGTTTCTATGTAGATTCACACTTGCGCCTTACGTCTAAAAATGTGTCAAATTTTCAAGAACATTCAAAGCAAACAAAGGTGACCAAATGTTTAAAAGATACAAGTATTCATAGAAAACGTTAATCCAATACCCAAATCACCAACTTAACACTGTGACTGCAACCTGTACTACTGCACCAAGAACTGCAGTCGCAGTTCTTTAACGTGTAAAGTCACTTTAAATAACTGAAGACTGAAGAGCGCTCAGCTGAAGACATCTACGTGGCCTAAATAAAATCCCTCGACTGCACAAACCAGCACTCATGAAGGTACAGCTGCTTGTAGCTTCATTTCCCCAGTGACCTTACAAGACCTTTGACCTCTGTAGATGTGGTTGACGCTAAGAAGATTAAGATATGCTTATTAAATTTAAACATTTGGAAAATGAAAAATTCTGCATTTGGGCCAGGTGAACTACTAAAGCTATGGATTTAACGACATGATGAAAATCACTGAAACAGTTTTGTTTATAAAATGCAGAAAAAAGCCTCATATTAAAGTCCTCTATGAAATGCTTTTTAGTCCACAGTAAGGCCTTTCTGTAAGCGTAAGCATCCAGAAAAAAATGGACTGAAAAAGCAGATAAAAAGAAGCTTAGTGATGTAATAAATCGGACATCACAGATCACACTATTGTGCGAGTGTGTACGTGCACATGCCCACAAGTGTCTGTTCAATGCGCTGCTGTGCTCTGTATCTTGGAATTAATGTACCTGGGAGTAATCTGGGTTTTATTCATGTTGAAAGTCTCTAGAGGAGCTATCTGTATAATCTGAAAGCAGTGCTCTATCCACAGCAATAATCCCTGCCCAGTGGCAGAGGGAGGGCCACACACAGAGAAAATGTTCACACACTTAAAAACACTACAGAGAACTGGAGAGGTACTGCTGTGTGTCCTCAGCAGTGCTTTTATTTAAGGAAGTCACCTCCAAAACATATTTGTATGTATTTTCACACCACAGTCTCTCTAAAAAGAGAAACAGCTGCTCTGCCATATATCCTCCCAAACAACACTTACATATTTATATGTGAGAGCAGCTATTTTATTCAAAATAAATAAATAAATGAAAATGTAGAGCTGGTTATAATTTTCATCACAGTCGTGAGTCCTGGACTGGGATGCAGGCCGCCAAGCAAACATTAATATTATTAACAAAGGCCTGCCTCACACATCCATTCCACCCTGTGTGTTCACTATGCACCCCAGCTAGGTGAAGGAATTGACCTTTTCTAGGAGCTGTCCTGCTACTGTGATGGGGCTAGTGTGCTCCATCCTAATCCTCATGATCTTTATTTTGCCTTTGTTGACAGTGAGATCTATTCCTGCTGATGTTGATGCCAGGTGTGCAGTTATCGCCTACATCTGGCCAGGTCATCACCCAAGTCGAGATCATCCAGTTGTGCCCACAATGTCCATAAATGCCATTCCATTTTCCTTGCATAGACATTCTCCACTATATCACCAGAATGAAAAGTACAGCAAAAGGTGAGAGCAGATGCTCCTGACAAACACCGGTCCTGGCACTGAGGTGCTCCAACAGCTGTTCCTTACGTATGAGTCTGGAGGACATTTCCTAGTAAGTGCAATCTATTAACTCTTTTAACTCTATTACCAGCTTTAAAACCTACTGGGAATAACCCTTGGCACTTTTTTCAAAACTATTTTAAAAATAGGGCAGCACTGTTGCCGCACAGCAAGAAGCTCCTGAGTTCAATTCCATCAGGCCGGAGTCTTTCTTACTGGGGTCATGTCTTTCTGCATGTTCTCCCCATGTTTGCATGGGTTCCCTCCGGGTACTCCGGCCTCCTCCCACCATCCAAAGCAGTTTGCGGGGATAGGTTAATTGATCAATCTAAATTGCAAGTGGGAGTGAATGTGAGCGCGAATGGTTGTCTCTGTGTGTTAGCCCTGCGACAGACTGAAAAGGATAAGCAGAAGCAAATAGATGGATGGATAGTTTAAAATATTTCAGGCTTGTTTATAAAACAAAATAAGTGGATGTGCATTAGAAGTTTGAGGGTGGTCTCCGCCCGTGCAGCGACTCTTGGAACCTGGAAACTACTCTAATAGTTGTCAAACCAAATCTTTATTGATATACAATGAGGTGTCAAAACGCGTCATCAAGCGTACATGGGAGGTTGTTAAATGTCAGGGTAGCATTAATGGGGGAAAGAGCTCAGGAGATTCAAGATTCAAGACCCGTTCGTCATGTGTAATCCTCAAGAGGAAAATCATATATTTTTGGGGGGGAGATGCAAATGTGCCTGAAAATCTCACATCTATCTCATGTCAGGTAATTAAAACCATACTTATGAGATGATTATATACTATTATATATCATTCTTTGTTAAATCCAATAAGGAAATTTACTGCCAGCATTTAACCCATCCTAATAAGTGAAACAGTGAGCAGCCTGTGTGCAATGCCCAGGGACCGATTCTAGCTGTAAGCCTGTGTCCTGGCCAGAGACACAGAGACAGAAAAATTAACCCAGCATGTGTCTGATGGCAGGATAAACTGGAGCTACTGGAGGAAACACACAGAACAATTGGAGAAATGTGAAGCCTGTGACCCCTCTTGGTGTGTGGCAACAGTATTAACCACTGAGCCACAGTGCCTGAAAATGATTATCACAGGCATCGTTCTAATATGAGCCAGTTATCACATGTGACATGAAAGTGGCATTAGTGCTGCCTCAGAGTCCTTCACTGTGGTTCTGTGATCCAGAGAGCCTCACAACGCAGACCAAGCTGCATGGAAATAAAGTTTGAAGCACTGAAAAACTAAATGATAAGAACGGACACTGAAGCTGAATCGGTATTGACAATCATGCTCCATCACGTGTCAGAGTGTATTCTATACTCACTGCAGGTCTGTAAGGGGCTGGCTCACCCACTTCCTCATTAGTCTCCTTCCAAACGGAGTGCGAGTGTGGTCCAACACCCACAACAGACTTCCTTTCACACTACCATCTGTCTGTGATGGAAAGAGCACACATAAAAAAGCTTAAATGTACGTTAATGGTTGCCAACATATTCTAAGAAAAAAAAAATAGTAAGGAGAAGGAAATATGAGGTGAACAAATGGTGTAAGCCACTAGCAGACATGGTAGGAGGCTTGAGCTGATCTTGAACTCCATATGTGACACGTGACGCAAATGCCGTAGCAGCAGAGTCAAGCTGAACCTTTGAGTCGTCACCCACACACAAGTAAACCGAACGAGACTTTTTGTTATGGCTGAAATGTCAGTTCAACTTAACTATCCATTCATTTTTTTTTACAGTTTGTGTAACTATAACTGACTGTAGATCTTTAATTTTCTAACAACAATCTCAATAGCCTTAAAAAGATTTTTCAGTCGTTAAATCTGGGACGTATCAACACACCTGCCAGATGACCATGTGCAGCTGTGATTAAAGCTCAGAGTAACAAAAAGGTTGATTCAAGTAAAGCAACACAGAAGAGCTAACTCTTCAGGCCAGGACTCCACAGTCTATTTACACCTACAGGCCAGTGGACACTCTTTCAATGATGAGGATGTACACATCCTGGACAGGGAGGAACGCTGGTTTGAGTTCTTATATCAACTTCCACTTGCAGTTACACCTTGGATCTCAAACTTGAGTGAACAGCAAAGATCCGTTTATTTTTTTCTTTTTTTTTGTTTTTTCTTTTTGTGCGTGTGTGTGTGTGTGTGTGTGTGTGTGTGTGTGTGTGTGTGTGTGTGTGTGTGTGTGTGTGTGTGTGTGTGTTGGGGGGGGGGGGGGGGTGCTTTTTCAAGTGGTCTTCCTTTCATTTGAAAGATCATAGCTGGGTCTCTAAAACAGACCAGTTTTTAGAGGTTTTCAATCAAAAAGGGTTCAAGCACAGACAAAGCATCCTCTGAACTTGCTAAGTTTGCTCCTACAACCCCCATATTCATTGGTTAGACTGTCAATATTGTACCATTTGGTGAGCAATAGGATTCAGTGAAGTCTATTCCTTTGGAGAGCTATCATGCACCCGCACACAGGAAATTGATTTTTTATTTTTACCAATCACCACAATCTAGACCTCACCTCAATTTCTCTTAAATGAAAATCAGGCAAAAGCAAGGCGACAAAACAGGATTTGTAAGCACCAATCTAAAAAGACCAGTAGTTCCAGTCAGACAATGGGACAATGATTGATCAAATTTAAATCAGGTATAGTTTTTGTTTCATGAGCCAAATCCAGGAAATGTTCATCACATCTTGTTGTTTAAGAAAAGTATAAAAAAAAACATTTTAAGTGTGTAGCATCAAGTCAATTAAATTTCAATACATGTCATTGCCAGAAGGTCTGCTGTGTCTCACAGCACAATCTCAAGAGAATGGGGGAGTGACTCACTGCCCAGCACCGTGGAACCCGATTGGTATTGAGAAGCTGTGGTAAATGTTATAACATCGCTCAGGATGACCGGTGATAGGTCAGTGCTGGTCATGTCCATGGAGGGACACAGACTTCTACAGGTTAAGCAATGGTATCCTAACAGCCATTAAGTTTCAGTATGAAATCCTTGGCCCCATTGTCAGACTTTATGTTGGTGCAGTAGGTCCCGGGTTAAATCCTGGGGCCTTACAACACCCTGCCTCATGTGCTGAGACTATGCTGGCAGTTCCTACAGCTCCTTTTTGAGCAGTGTATTGTTATTCAATAGCTATAGCAGTGGTGTTGAGGCTTGGTTGTGAGTCAAACTTGCACAGCAGACATAACAACTACAGACTGATTTAAATGGAGCGTCAAAGCAAAAGACACACAAGTTTCAAATTTTGACTTTGCCTGGTGTAATGATAGCCAATTGCAATGCGATTACTAAGCTAACAATGTAAAGGTTTGATCAAAACATTTTAAAATATACTACCAACAACATTGCTTTGAAAGGGAAACGTTTACACGCTGTGTAATGCTGATGGCCAATGCGATTCAAATAGCTGAACCTGCCAGACGAAAATCTGGTGCAGATGTTTCCGTTTACCGATTACTACACACCAGAGGACTATACTGTACGGTGCAGTGCAAACCATTTATCATAGAGACAGCCATCACCCTTTGTTATGTTTAATCAGTGGTGAAGACTTCCAGCTCAGATGTGAATATTTACCTGATTGTTGAGTATTTCTAGATTTCGGAGAGTGCCAGCGCTCAGAGTCATAATCTCCGACTCGCAGGTCAGACGCCGGAAGGAGCTGCAGGAAGTACAAACTCATATAAAAATATAGCATGATGACATTTTGTTTCTATTACAGGGATTAAAGTAATACAAGATATTATTTTCCCTTTCCTGGCGTATAAACACTGGTGTTCACATCAAATGTAAAATAAGATTTAAAATAAAACAATACTGTCATTCTTTTTGTTACACGTAACCTGTTAATCCCTAGGAAATGCCAGAACCAGGGAAGGAAATAACAATCATTTTCAGTATAGATTAATGTATCGATTGATCTTTCAGTATCTATCTGAAATGTCAAAGAACAGAACCAAAAAAAATATCCACAACACGTTCCCAGATTCTACAGTGACATATCCAAATATCTTGTCTTGATTGGTCGAAAGTCGAAGAAAAGAACCAAAGCTGGCAAAATGGAAACCAACGAATGTTAGCTTAAGAATTTTTGCTTTAAAACTACAAAAAAATATTGATAACAGAATTTTAAAACCTGAAAATTATATTTTTGTCTGCTCAGTGGAAACAATGGATGAATACAGTCGCAGGCTATGTTGCTGAATGTTTGTTTTCATGTACCTTTCACTTCTAAGAACTCGCTCCAAGTTGAATTCTTGAAGGTACTGGATGAGCGGCCCCAGACAGCTGATCACTGGGCTCTCCAGGGACGCGACGCTCGACAGAGAGCGAGAGCCTGGAGGACACACACATAAAAACATGCAACATCAACACACAGCCATGAGTCATGAGCCCACTCCTCAGACACATCTACTGTGCTCTCAATGACAGGATGTGAGTAACTGAGGCGATCATAGTGTAACAGGAAAAATAAAAGCGTTGCAGTGACACAAGCATACACACCTTTCGCCTGGATGTGACAGTAGAACGAGGTGACTGTGTTCATTGCCGAGGCAAACTCAAACTCAGCGCTGTCCCTCCTCTCTACTCTGACTCTGTCGTCAGCCTGAGCGCTGAAGGAAAACAATCACAAACTTTATTTATTTATAACAACACAACAGCATTAATATCAGAGATTAGTGACTGTACAGATACAGAGATAAAGAATATATACAATACTGTGTGCAACAGTCTTGAACTACTATTATTTCTTAACATTTCTCTTAAGAAATGAGAAACACGGGCAGTGATTTATTGATACAGGTACAAACATAAATGGAAACACAGTACACAAAGTCTAAACAATTATGAGGTTGAAATTCAATATTTGGTATGAACCCCCTTTATTCTTCAACATAGCCTGAGCTCTCTAAGGCAAGCTTGCGTGTAATTTCTTTAAGCAGTCTTCAGGAATCGTTCTCCAAGCTTCTCAAAGGAGATTCAAAGCTTTTCTTTGGATGCTAGCTGCCCTTTGTTTTGCTCTATTTTGAGATAATCACTGTTTACTAATGAAGTAGAACTCTGGGGAGGCCAATCCCAGACTGATACTGTTCAATTGTGTGTTTTTCTGTCCATATATGTCAACAATTTTGACAAGATTCCCAGCACTACTGGTTGAAATACATCCCTAAACCACACCTCCACCGTGTTTTACAGTTTGCTGCAGACACTAATTGTTACATGTCTCTCTTTGCCATCTCTGTGCATATCGATGAAGATTTGGGTTCATAAGACCTGTTGCAGTAGTTGTAAGTCCAGTCCTTCTATAATTTGGCATAGCTCAGCCTTTTCTCCCTAATTCCCTTCTTTAAGAATGGCTCCTTAACAGCCATTGAGCCCATTTATGATGACGATTCCAGTCAATAGTAGATGGATCAGCTGAAGGGTCAAAAAGGTTCTTCGGTATATTGTTATGCGTAGGCACAACTGTTTCATCCATCGAGTTTGGTGACTTTAATTTTTGCTTTTGAGTCATTAGTTGGTGTTAAGTGGCTGAACAATCAAGAAAAACATTCCCTGAAAATGGTCAACTTCAAGAACTAATTTGAAAATGAGAGAAAGTCAAGTCCAAAGAAAAACTTTGAAAGCCCTTCAGAGAGGCTGGAGAACTATAGCTCAAGACCACTTTAATAAATTATAAGAAAGTCTGGCTCTTTGGAAAAGTATAAAGAAATACAAGGAGGCTCAAGACTTCAAGAACATCTTCCTCTGAGAGAAAAACATTCACATAGCTGGACTGCATGTTCCAGCCATCCTTTTGTTTAACTAGAGTCTATACACAGAAATGCAAACCTCAGTCACACACACCTGAACACATTTTCACTGCATTTCCTCGATGCAAAACGGAGATCCGTCGGAGGATCTCCGTTTTGCTATATTCACTCTTTTGGCACTGCTGCTTTCAAGGACTCTGTTACTTTGTCTGCACAGTTGTTGCCAGGGCAACCAAGGCAAACACGTGGCTCTGGACTAATGCCCACACATACACACACACACACTTACTTACTTCATCATATTTCACTTCAGCTACTGTTTGGACTGGGAGTAAGAATTATGTAAAATGATCAATAGACGACATAATGTACAACTCACAGCCTTAACCTTTTTTTTTTTAAAAATCAAAAAATATTTTGAGATTTACAAGAAAAGCGACAACTGCAGGTATCGATTCGGATGAGAGTGCAGCGTTGCATCTCTGCAGAATCCCTAACAGGACCCACCAAGGTGAAGATGGGTTGTAGGAAACTAAAGAAACAAACAACTGGGGGTTTGACTTCTTCATAACTCGTCTCGACTCAGCTGATGTCTAAATTACAGAGAGCTTTGATTGGATCGGATTTCATTTCATCTAAACAATAGAAAGAGTCTGCAGCCAGCACAGCAGCTCTTATCATTTTGAACTAAACAAAGGATGTCAAATATACAGCCTGAAGGTGCCAGTAGAGTCTGCTGCATGGGCTCAAATGAAAATGTGTGCAGATAAAGATGGCTGTATTTATAAGTTTTGTGTCCCAAGTTGTAAAGAATAAATCTGCTAAAGAGTGGTTGTCCAAACTGGTAATTTCATAAGCATTATTGCCAGTTCTTATGGGTAAAGTCATTAACTATGTGTGTTACCACATCTGAACAAGAGTGTTAAAGCTAAAAGCCATACAAACAGAGCAGTTTCTTTCATTTACAACAGCAACTTTTCTTTGTAACAATAAAAGTCTGAGTGAATATGGAAAACAATGATATATTACCGAAACTGCACTTTTTATCTTAAAATATGTTAGGCTGTTAACATATATTTGTGGATGAATCCATAAATATGACCATTTTCATAATGTATCTCTTGGATGTGGTGCACGAATTAAAATAGGCTTGATACCCCTATGCCAAAAGTGTAAATAATAACGTTCTGAGGTTGATATATAGTTGAAAAAACGTCAACATTCTATTATTTTTAAACCAGGTCAACAACGTAAAAAACTCATTTACTAAACTAGTTAACATTTTGATGTGGTTATAGTGCAAAAGAAAAGGTCAGAAAATCATCGAAGTGATTATGATTCATTATCTGAGGGACTATGAATATCTGTGTGTCATACAGAGACTGTATATAAAAGATGGGCATAACAACTGAAACATTAGCAGCTGGCTAGCAGCAAACCCTGTTGATTGAGATCATAGCTAAAACACGTCAGGAAAGTGTCAACATAGGGCACAAGAAACTAAACTGTTAACTATTCAACTGGAGAAGTCACTCCCTGCTGGCCATTAGAAAGAATTGAGGTGTAAAGCACTTCCACATTGGCTACACTCTTTAGATCTGGTAACTTTGTTTAGATTTAGTCTACTGGTGTATTAACAATGCACAGTTGTTGAGGAATTTAACTCAAAAACACCAAAAATCAAGTTTATGGGCTCCTGGCTAAAAGGTTAACAGATCATCAGAGTCTTTAGGACTGATCTTCTGGGGTGTGAAAGATTATATTAGGGTTTCATCATAAAATATCCAATAATCCTGAAATATTCCAGGTCAAAATTACACTGCTGTTTGTAGAGCCACTAGTGTAGACAAATTATACTGTAGGTACCATCAGCTCACAGAAAACCCTGTTTATGTACTGTACGAGAAAAAAAATGCTACTTTTGATACTGGGACTACAACTTGCACAGTATTGTGTAAGCAGCATATAATAGCAGCAGATGGTAAATGGACACTTCTCAAGCACACCCCACTGGCAGCATAAGGGGCAGCCTGGGGTTTAGCATCTTTCCTAAAGACACTTCACGCAGACAAAAAGAGTTAGGGTTTGAAATCCCAACTCTGACACTACGGAGGAAAACCTAACAAAGTCATCAAAACCATCCTGACACCACAGCAAAAAACTGGTAAAATATGCCTTGTGGTAATGCCAAGTTTGCAGTGATGGTGAAAAATCAATGAAAATCAGAAAAGCAGAAGGTTACAACCAACAGATCAGAGGTTAAAATGCATAGCATGCAGATTAAAGTTTTCAGATTAGTATCTTATTAGAGATGGCACGATACCACTTTTTTATGTCCGATACCGATATCATAAATTTGGATATCTGCCGATACCGATATGAATCCGATATAGTGTGTGTTTTTAATCAATAAAACTTTTGATATCTTGCTGCATTTTGTATAAGTTCATACTCAAGTTTAAATAAACAACAATACTAAAGCTATTCTGTTATACCTGTATGTAAAAAATACACTGCACCCAAAATATTTCATAGTAAAAGCAATACTGATCAGTCTAATAAACTTAAACCTGCACCATCCTCCCTATTCTGGTATTTTAAAGAGTACTTAGCAGAAATATTAAGCAACCAAACTAATAGGGTTGCAAACTCCCAGCAAAAAAAAAATAGGGAACCACCCCCACCCTATGATACTTAATCGACGTAATCAACTTTAATTTGATGCAGTGTGAAAAAAAATGCACAGAAATAAATTATTTTTGGCTTGGCCTCAGTTATGGCGACGAGCTGTGGGTAGTGACTGAAAGAACGAGATCGCGGATACAAGCGGCAGAAATGAGCTTCCTCCGAAGGGTGGCTGGCCTCTCCCTTAGAGATAGGGTGAGAAGTTCGGCCATCCGGGAGGGGCTCAGAGTAGAGCAGCTGCTGCTCCACATCGAAAGGAGCCAGCTGAGGTGGTTCGGGCATCTGACAAGGATGCCTCCTGGGCGCCTCCTGGGCGAGGTGTTCCAGGCATGTCCCACCGGGAGGAGGCCCCGGGGCAGACCCAGGACACGCTGGAGAGATTATATCTCTCGGCTTGCCTGGGAACGCCTTGGTATTCCCCCGGATAAGCTGGAGGAGGTGGCTGGGGAGAGGGAGGTCTGGGCCTCTTTGCTTAGGCTGCTGCCCCCACGACCCGGCCCCGGACAAAGCGGATGAAAATGGATGGATGGATAAATTATTTTTCAAGAATAATTAAATAGATTCAACATCTTTCTTCTACAGAACTGCAGACTGCACAGATCGTACCTTCCCAAAGGAAAAAGTACTATAGCTTACTAGGGTATATTAGACTTAACAGTTACTCTATGCAGTAATGGACTTCTATACATTTTACATAAGATTAAAACTTTGGATGTACGATTCAGATAATTATTTATTAAAAGCTACACATTTTAAATGATAATAAGAAAGAAAAGTATGTCTTTGTGCCCCCTTTTCCCCGTTCATGCCCTATTGGCCCCCCTGGCTAAACTTTGCTAGATCCGCCCCTGCACAGTTACCAGCCGTCAGCTACATAGAAAAAGATCCTGGTGTAGAAAGTAATGTTAAATAAAAAATCTAACAACAGCTTATCAAGCTTAAACGTTCTGCTGTTGTTCAGCCGCTGGTTTCCTCTTTCTGGTGCAAAGTGATCCAAAAACAAAGCAGAGAGACGGACTCGCGACAGAAAAGCCGATCAGCTGATCATTAATCAGTTTCATGATTGCAGTAGCAGCAGGAGAGGGAGGAAGAGAGAAGAGGCAGTCGCTCCATATAATAGTTGTTAAGCTTAATGCGGGAATGCTTTACAAACATTCAGAGATGAACTTACACACTTGCTTTACTTCTCTCTGGGATAACTTCCTCGGAGATAAAATGCCGGTTTGGTACCCAGGCTACAAATTTTGTGAGGTGCTTTTTTGATATTTAATGGATCGGATTACATTTCTTATTTCTCTCCGATATCCGAGCCAGTGATTTACGTCAGTATCGGACCGATACGTAATATCGGATCGGTACATCTCTAGAATCTATTACTGCAAAGTGAATCCAAAGCTCTGAGAGCAGCCACTGAAATGGACATACACACTTTTAAAAATGCACAGTGTACGTCTGCTTGTTTGGACCCCTTCTAAAACATGACTGTGATCTTACCAGCAGCCAAGCACTTAAACTTAAAATCTTTCAAATAGTGAGAACATTTATGCTCGTCTGACATTGAGCATTTTAGCCGCTTCAATCAGCGTCACTGCTCTGATCCAGACTCATGACTCATGACTTTAGGCTCTGCGTGAATAAAGCAAGCTAATACTTCACCTAGCTACAACCAACCTCAAAGGGACTCATTATCAGCCGCTCTATAGACACAAATCCTGTTGCCAAGGGTTTCATCTCATCAGCCCACCCCAGAGACACACACTGTCACCAAGAAAACCCAGTTAAACTTGCTCACCAGTGTGGGCCTTGCCTTAGTATTTTACTGTATTTACTGTAACCGCAACATGATATAATCAAAATATCAATTATGCATTTATGTATAATTATTCTGGTCTAATGAATTTAACTGAGACAATTAACTGCAAAGAAGAATATACTGGAGAACTTGTCAAAAGCAAAGCTGTGATGGGCTGAGAAGTATTGATAGTGAAGAAAAATGCATTAAATGAAATAAATCTGTCTTGTCTTAACAGACAAAGCTGCACTCTACTTTTATGTCATAAGTTGAAAATTGAGAAGAGCCTTGTCTCTGATAAACACACTGCCAGACAGCAGAGCTGTTCAAACACAATAATTGAATTGGCCTTTACAGGCCCGTCTCACTATAATCACTCAACATGGACATCTGAAAAAAGGAAGCCAAGAGAAATAGAGAGAAATTAATACAGATTAACTAAATTGTCTAGAATTAAATTCAAGCTGAGGGTGGTGAAAAAGGAAGGAAAAGTGTCTCTAGCATTATAAAAGAGTAGGTAATGAGAAATCTGCCCAGCCAAGGAGTCAGACAAAAGAAAGTAGCAGAAATTTCTCCCATTTATCCAATCATCCTCTGCTAATCTAATCCACTCCCTCCCACTATCTCGTTTCATTTTCACAGCATAATGCAATCACAAGCTCCCTCCAGAGGATCTCCTCCCCACTGGTGTGAACATGCTGGCTCCAGACTGTCAGCAAAGAGGAGTCGAATGGCAGCGCAATGGGAGGCAACAGGTTTATGGATTACATTCAGCTCAGCGTCACCGTTGCTGCTTGTGCTGTTGGTCTGCCAATTAATAAAAGGACAAATGTACTCAGTTTTCCTTTTTTTGTTCTTGTGATTCATACAAGAGCCTGCAGACAATAAATTAAGGCTTTCAAGAGAAGCTCAAGACCTTCAAGACATTCTGATGCTCCTTATGAGCTAATCGCTGGAATAATCGAACCTGATGCTGTTAACTTTTCTGAGGCTAACTTGCGTCTTCATCTGTTTCAAGTTGGTCTTTATGTGTCTATAAGAGTATTTTTCTACTAAATTCTGGTGGATGAAAAGTCCAAATTGTGTTGATCTCACAAGAAGCCAACCTACCAATGAGAAAAGGGAAAACTGTAAAGCACTTGTTTAAACTAATTACAACCATCAAAGCCTCATGTTAGTTATACACACACACAAAAAATCCATTAAAAAACACATTATGAAACTTGATCTTTTAAACGACTGAACTGGAGGAAGAACTTTAAATATGTGTAGGCAGGTGTAGGGCTGCTCAATTAATCGAATTTTAATCACGATTACGATCTGGGCTTTCAACGATCATTAAAAATGACTGAGCCGATTATTAGCCCCTCCCTAATTTATCCGCGACACCTTAAAGGCCGGTCCGTGAAAATATTGTCGGGCATAAACTGGTCCGTGGCGCAAAAAAGGTTGGAGACCGCTGGTTAAGAGGACCCGAGGGAAGCTCGGAAAGCTAAGCAGAAGTTATTTGGAGAGTGACTGCCGTTGGTTGAAAAGAGAGTTTTAAAAAAAAAAAACTTCAGTGGTGTTGCACACTATTTTATATTATTTTTTTAAAGTTATTGTTAACCCTTTAAAGCCGGTCAGAGCAGCACGCTCCGTTTTGCGTAACTATTTTTAAATCCCTGTAGAACCTGGACCGTGTAAGCTAGCGCAATAATTTGTTTTGCATATGAAACCGGAGGAGTTGTACTTACATCTGATGCCATCAGCTTGTCCTCGGTCACGGTTTCGTTCCACATATAGCTTTGCAAAAACTGCATAAAAAGCGCTTGCAGGAACAAAAACATAATATTCCAGAAACACGCTTTGCCGTTCCTATCAGCTGTTCGTAACACTTCCCACAGTGAAATGATGCACCTGCTGTTTTCTTTGCAAATTTGCATCATAGGATTGTTTTTTGTTTTTCCTGCAGTATATAAAAATTGCCGTATCTCCAAAATAAAACTATGAAGACACTCAGAATAAATTTCCTGTGGTGGGAAACTATTTTTTGCAACTTTATTGTATTTAAAGTTTTGAGGGATAAACCTCTTAAACTTCTCCAAGTAGAAATATATGTAAACAAAACAAAAGCAATTTTCAATTTTTTTTGTAGTTTATTGCACTTTTTTGCAATTTATGTAATTACTATGCACTTAATGCATACATATTATTAAAATATGGGCTATAACAGTTGTATTGATGTATAGCAACTTGAAATACTCCCACAAATGGCACTACAGCATGTAAAAAAAATAATATAAGCTCTGGTGGACTTGGTTCTATAGTAGGTCTTAAAGGGTTAAATAAACATCGTCAAATAATCGTGATCTCAATTTCAGTGAAAATAATCGTGATTATCATTTTTGCCATAATCGAGCAGCCCTAGGCAGGTGTGTAACTGCTGTCTTTTTCTTTTAATAAAACTAGTGATATAAAATGACCATTTATTGGGACATATGATGTCTATGATCTTTTAAAATACAGAAGGCTCGGCTGGATCCTGTTTATCCCTGCAGTGAAATCCAGAGTACTGAGAACCAAGCCGACATTGATTTCCTCATCCAGACTGAGCCTGAGGAGTTTCAAATAAAACAACCGTCTGCCTGCCCGGGGAAACCTAAACCTAATTCTGCAGAATGAAATACACCAAACTCACAAACAGATACAGCTTTGTAAACACATACATAAGCTCAGCGCTTCAGCACGTTTTAGTAATATATTGGTATATATTGCCCTCTAGTGTCTTCCCAGCATATTACCTTGCATTCGTAATGCTGTGCAGGAGTCTCTCGGTTTGCTCTGAGAGGTCGGAGGGCACCAGGATTTCGACAGGATTGATTTTAAGGACACGGCATTCCAGCTCAGAGCGAGAGGGACCGTCAGGAAAACAGTCCAGAAGCACATCGCCGGTGCTGGGCTGAACTGCCTGCAGACACAAACACATGCTGTGAATCAGATGATGTCAAAGATGTGCAGCTACAGCTCCAAGTTGACAGTTATACACTGTATAAACTGAAAAATGGCAAAGCATGTTCAAATTTTATTAAAGTAACTTTTTGTCTTAAGTGAGCTATTAATCAAGATTTAATTTCTTTACAATTTCTTCTTCACTACAAGTGAGTGTGTGGTGTTATTACACTATCAGCATGCAAAGAAACTGAACAGTGAACATTAAATTATTTTAAAATAATACACAACAGTCCCCTAATGTGTGTTGAACAAAAAGCCAAGGGGTAACTCTACTTTTAAATTAAATTTTTGATTTTCATCTCTTATACACAGAATACCTGAAGAACAACCAGCCTAATGGCCAGGTGGGATTTATGGATTGACTTATGAAACTCACCACAAGGCCTACAGTGAGCTGCTTCTTCAGTTTGTCCCAATTCTCACTAATACAAAGCAGGAAACTGTCGGGAGGGTCCGACACAACATCATCACAGCCCCCCTCCTCCACATCCCCGAGTCTGCAGACCGGATTTACATCTTTTAAAAAAACTGTCAAGGAAACTGTTTCAAACAAAGAGTGACAATAAAAAGTTGTTTGAGAACACATGCACACATTCATCATCTATAAGGATACCCTCTCCCACCAAAGTGGACTTGGTGTACAGGGCGCTGAGCTGACGAGTGAACAGAGTATTTCTGTTGGCCCCTGACGCTTTGATCGCAGATGTTTCTGTCTGTTTAACCACTCCAACCTATAAATTAAAACAAACAAATAAAAACGCCAGCAGAGCATGAGCCTAAACAGCTTGCAATTAGTAAACAGTAATCATATAAAGTCAAAGATAAAGCAGAAACCTTGTGTCCGTGAGACACCAGCCGTCTGACATGAACAAACAGGCGGTGTGTGGGGATGCTGCACGTCATGAAGTTATGATCCAGATGACAGACGATGTTCAGCTCCTTTGCAGCAATCTGTTCACAAACAAAATGTCCTTCAGCGATCAGTGAAACACAAATCAGGTGCTGAGAGCCACTGTGTTGAAAGAAGAGAATCATCTAAAACATATGTCTTTTATATTTTATACAGTTTAAATTTAAACTCCCTCTAAATGCATCACTAACACATCTGCTTTTTAGTTCTCACCTCTGCATCCTCTCCAAAGAACCTGTACTTGTAACCACACTCCACAGCCAACAAAGCATCCTTATGCTGCTGTTTCAGCTGGATCACCTGCTGCTCAAGGGGGGTGAAAATGCTCTTTGAACGCCTGGAGGAGGTGCTACAGTCCAATGGAGGACCCAGCTCTGCACACTTTCCTCCTCCTGTCTTGGCAAACTGAGAGAAGTGAACTCCCTGCAGGAATAAAAATACATCAAATCTGTTACGATGTAAAAAGTCACACTTGCTTTTTCAGTGTTATCAGGTACTTTACTTTTTGCACACCTGTTTTGCAGCAGCCAACCCCAGATCTACCTTTCCTTTATCATCCTCCTCTTCACCTTCATGCTCCCTTTCTGCATGCTGCAGTCTGTGTGTAGTTTCAGGTTGACCTGTAGCACAACGAGGAGACCAATCACTGCTTTCCTGACCTGCATCAGCCGTCTCTGTTTCTTCCCGGGTGATGCTGCTGACGACACTGGGCTCAGCCCCGCAGGTGAAGCCTTTCAGCTTCTCCAATGTGGAGGAGCACAGGCTGCCTGCTTTTCGGCTCAGCGTCAGCTTTGTGTCTGAAGAGAGAAGACAAGTACTACAGTCACATCAACAACAACTTCACTTTTTACCCCTCAGCTGTAAGAGGCTGGATTTGTGGATGGATTTGTGAATGCAATAACACGAGTATGAGGCGAGGTAGGATTCTGATATTCATAGCACACGTGCTTCTACTAAAAATGTTGGACAAGTTCAAATCTCGGTTACCTCAATCTTTCTGAAAATATTGTGAATGCAGTAACTTAAGAAGGAAGTCACCAAGGATTTTTAAAATTTTACCGTAAGTGCATCTACTAGTGCATCGAGGGGTAGCACTGGAGGCCAAACAAATGCGTTATGGGCAGAGTTATCTCATCACAATCTATACCAGTGCACATGTTGTTTGGAGAACTGTGATGCTGCTGGGCACTGGACAGATATAAGTGACTTTATTGAGGGTTTAGAAGATCATGGCATATTTTTCTGTCTGAAGTCAACACTCACCTTTAATGCCCTGACAGGACGCAGGCTCACACTCCACATCCTCCGCCTGGTGGTCCTTTGGAGAAGGCTTAACTCGTTTTCTTGGCAATTCCAATTCATCATCAGATGAAAGCTTCTGCTGGAGGACAAAAATGAACTGCACTTCAGTAATTAGCATTGAGTGAAGCATGTCTGATATGTGCGTGTGAAGCTCAACTCACGTTGCCTCTTGAAAGTTGCTGCTCTGCAGGATTTGGGTTAATCCCGCGCTGCTTGTTGGAGGCAAAGCTGCTGCTGCTGCTGCTCAATCCTCCGAAGTACCTGCTGATGGAGGTCTGAGTGGTGCAGGACTTTTTCAGAGACTTTGGCATGCTTTAATGTTCGCTTACATTTGATCCATAATAACAAGTCGCATAAAAATGAATTTGCTTGTACAATAAAGTGCAGAGCTTTGACAGCCGGTGTCCAGCTTTTCAAAATATAGCAGCGCATACGATGAGGTCACAGACGCGTAAATGACGCGCGCCTTCTTCTTCCTCTTTGGTTAGCAGAGGTTGGCGGCTCCAGGAGCGTTGCTGCCTCCTCCTGGTTTCGCCAAATATTCTACTCAATGCATTCTGCTCTGTGAAATCTTACAATTATACACTCTTCATCACCGGAACTCCTCTGTAACGTGTATTGTAGTTGATTTCAAGTTTTTTTAATCCTGAAAAAGTAAAAGACTGAATTGTAAACTGTTGTTTTTGCAAAACTTGTCGTATTTTTTGAACATTTTTCATTTTTCTCATGGGCCGGATTTCAAGTAACGAATATGAACAATGACGTGTCTGTCAGCAGTTTGAATGATTGTATGCATGTTAAACAAACAAAAACAAAGGATTAGGAGGAGAGGAAGCAGATCTGGACGGGCTGATTTGTAAACCCAGCCTGCTCAGGTGCACCGCACTTCTACTTGGGTTATGTCTGGAAGACAGAACAGCACAGCAGAAAGCAGGCGGCACCAGGGGGCAGTCTTGTGTTTTAGAGCAGCAGATAACTGAAACAATCTGTCAAACTTCATACAAGCCCAAATGCATATTTGTCCCTCTGCAAACATTACTTTAAAAAATGCCATCATTTCCATCCGAGGTAACAGCTGTTTTGCCACCGCGTGTCAGGCACTCTATAAACTTTCAGAGGTTTTAATCGTGTTTGCATATTTTTGACTGCAAGTAAGTCATAATTATAACTTAAAAACTTGTTTAGAGCTTCTCTGTTAAAAAAAAAAAAAAGAGAGAAAGACACAGATTCATAAGTAAAGCTGTGTAAAAAGATGCCTTCATTTTCTCTCTAAAAACAACAAGGAAATAGCTCCTTTAAAGTCTGGTATTCTAGTAGTCTAGTAATTGTCGAATCGAATACTTATTTAGCTTATAGGATTTAAACTAATAAATAAAATTCTAAACAAGGAAACCAGAACACTTCAACTTGTGAACATCAGCCCATCTTAACCTGCCTGTTGATTGACCAGTGCTAAATTCCTTTTAAAATACATAAAGAATTATTAACAATAACAAAAAAAACTCCCAATAAAGAAATAAGAAACACATGCACACACAAACAAACACAAATACACACGTTGAAATATATTTTCTGTTTGGATTTTTATTTGCTTTAGGAAAAGTGAATATTCCAGAAATAAAATATTTGAACAGGACAGACCCTGATTAAATTGGAATGACATATCAAAATGTCAGTGACAATTTTATGTCGCGTTATTGCACCGTTCATAGAGTCAGAAAAAAGTGCAGCATGGAAGCAAAAACATTACATTTAAGCAATGCAGTTTCTGGATAAGTCACACCCAGAACCCAGCCGATGAAAGTAGCATTGATAGTTTTATTTCATATTAAGCACTTCAAAGTTGTTTATTTCTTCCCTGCTGGTACAAAATGTGCAGTTTGGAAACAACATCATTCCTCAGTCTCAGAAAAGAAATTTGAGGATGGCTGAAGATACCAGCAGCAGGATGGCACTGGGACCAGTTGGAATAGCGCTGTTACACAGCTCCGCTTCACAGCAAGACATAGGCCAAACACATGCTGCACTGTTCAGGCAGCCCTTTGTAACTGCATTAAGAGCTGTAAGACATGAGGGGAAAATTCTCAGGAAGAACTTTAAAAAACATGATGCGACCAGGAGCCAGCAGACCTTCAGCATTTGTGTTTACTTTTAGCTAGAGCTTGTCATATGACAGAGCAACTCACCATCTACTCTGAGACTCCTACAAGCCTCCTACAAAATGATCGTAATTACCACACACCCTGTCATACTCACCACTTTAGAAAATGAAGACCAGAATTTAGATTATACTATAGTGTTACTGAATAAACTATCCTATCAAAAAGATATAAAATGTGTTTAAAAAAAGAAAAGAAAAAAAGGAAGCAAAGAAAAGAAAACTTGAGGTCATAACTTATTTTCATAACAAATGATAAATGTATCATATTTTTTCTAAATGTGTTTAATTTCAATATAAATCCTCAAATAGAAAAACATCTTATTTTCTTACATTTATAAAGTCATCTTTCATGACAGTTTGATGTTGAATTAGGCAGTTAACTCCTTTTAGTTATAGCAGCAAAGCAAAAGTGTTTCTTAATCAAGTACCTCAAAGATGATGGGAGAACTTCATATGTTTTCATAAAAATAAATAATAACCTGGATTTATGACTTTCAAGGGAACCCAAGATTGCTTTACATTTAAAAACTGATTAATGGAAGTTTTAAAACTTTGCTGAAAAACTAGTTTATGCATTTATTACTTCTAGGCTTGACTACTGTAATTTAAAACTCCATGAAAAGCCTTCAGTTGATCCAAAATGCCGCACCCAGTGTACTGACAGGGACGAGAAAGACAGCACATATTTCTCCTCTATTGGCTTCTCTTCATTTGCTTCCTGTTAAATCCAGAAACAAATTAAAAATCCTTTTCATCACATACAAAGTTCAAAATAATCAGTCCCCATCTTATCTCAATGACCTCACACTGTCATATCACCCTATGATGGCCTCAGCAACAATCAGTTCACACACTCACCTCATTAGTTTGTTTGTATTTTTGTTTTTTGCAGTCAAACATGTATTCAGTAATAACGTTCATTAATTTTTCTACTTCAACTTAAAAGTGATTTTATGAAGACACACAAAGTGTGGTACCTGTGGTTTTTTAAATGTATTCTGTTATATTAATTATGTTTCTCTTCATTTAAGTTATCTGGTTTGGGGAGTTGGCCGTCTGGGCAGAAGGTGTGGGCAAGGGCTGAGGACTTTCGAAACACAATAGGACCAACCAAGTGCTTGTCAGCAATGGGTATGTTTTAGGTTTAGGTATGTTATTTGGTGCCTAGTTAGTATTGGTGTTTGTTCTGTTTCCCCCAATGTGTGTAAATGGTTTAGCCAAACCAGTATAAAGATTACCCTCCTTTGTCTTTGTGTTTAAGACAGTTAAAAGTCGCTTTTAAGTAAGTTTGTATTTAGTTGATCTCTTTTAATTGGCCAACTAATTATATTTTGAACTTTGTCTTTTTTAAATTTTGGGGGACTGAGTAAAAAAAAAACATTATGAAGTTGGTGTGGGGTGTGCTGCTTGGTCCCTCACACACCCCACACCAACTTCTTACCTGCAGACAGTCACACACAGGATCAGTGCTCCATAAAGCTGCATCATGAACTCAAATTGCTGATCAGTCTTGTGAGAGAAACCACAGTTTCATGAATAACCATGCCCCCTCAGTGACATCACTGCCAGACACCATTTTTGGAAATTAAGGAAAGAACTAAAACTATGCTGTAGTGTTACTGAATAAACTATCATATCAAATGAAAAATAACTTTGCTCTCTACATGTGTTCAAACATCTTTAGGTGTCTGCAGCATGAGGGAAACTTGCCATGTTCAGTGTGACTATAAATTTAAGGTACCCTTGGTGTAAGTGTCAGCTGTTTTTAATTTGAATTCTATGTTTTCTTTATGGCTCATTAAAGCCTTTTTGAACATAGCACCTTTGTTTTTTCACAACAAATTATTAGAACTTTTCTGTTGTGGTCTATTTGTGTACAGGCACAGGAAGTAAGTGTGCATCAGAAAGTTGTCATTGTAAAACAAACTCCCATCATTCTCTATTTTGTGTAGTTCTACCACAGTGTAGTTTTAAGTGAAAAATTATATGAAAGTATTTATAAAGTGGTCTTAGAGCAGCAGATTTATTGTTACTGTAAAATGTTTTAAGGACAAATATAGCAAAGTGAAGTGTATTAATGTTGTATTAGAGCACGCTTACACAAGCTGTAAGTTTTGTTAAACTCTTTCAATATTCACATCCATCAGTATGTGCTTGATAAGTTCTGTAAGTAAAAGTATACTGTAGTTACATTAACATTTGATGGAAAATTTATGTTAGAATACATGTAAAAGCTGTTTATACAAAATACATATCTTTAGCATTTGGTTTCATTTCTGTTGTGTAATATGAACAACAGAAGCACAGGCCTTCTCACAGAGGCATGTGCCATCTTGCCATGCCTGTTCCAGAATTTCCAGCCTGAACCTGGGACAAACTCATAATTGGGTTTCCTAAATCTAACATATTAATCTTTCTCAGGATAAGGAGTTACCTTTTCTTTTTAATCAGGGCATGATTGTTAGGTGCACGAATACAAAAGTATGCTTTAGAAA
Organism: Copadichromis virginalis; assembly: GCF_057382275.1. NCBI lineage: Eukaryota > Metazoa > Chordata > Actinopteri > Cichliformes > Cichlidae > Copadichromis > Copadichromis virginalis. The sequence goes on from NC_140629.1 coordinate 29,167,407, forward strand.
TAATGTCTCAAAAATATAACCTGCTGAATGGTTGCTGAACCATTCAGCAGATATCTATTGTAAGTATTATGACCGACTTGTATAACGGTTTTAATTTCAGGATTTAAGATTGCATTACCATCAAATGATCTAGATTGAACTCAGAGTACTTTGAGACCTTTATCAATATCAAATTCAGGAACAACTTTAAAATAAATGGCAGACTTGTTGACTTTATATTTTAATATTAAACAAAAGGGTGTTTTCACATGTAATTTCCACCTAGTTTTATACATTCTAAGGTATGAGGTGAAAAGTCTCAAAATTGTTGTCTACGTTTGGAATTTGTCAGAAGTTTGATAGAGCTACGAAGAACAACATTTGAAGATAGCACAGCATGCCTGTACACAATTTTGTCACAGTCCGGCAGTAGACCCAAAATGCAGACACGAAGGAACGAGGAAGAAAACTTGAATATAACATAAGGTAAGCAGTTTAATTAGGCTGATAAAAAGGTACAAAAACAAAAAGGCAGATACACACTGGGGAGAAACTAACTTGAACTAAACTGGGAGAAACTAAATGCTAAATACAAAAGACAAAGAACAAAACCTCAAACATGGTAAAAACCTGAACGTGATAAACTCTGGACACATAGAAACATGACGAGAACAACAGACGACCTGACAAACTCTGAATGAGAAAACACAAACTAAATACACACAGGAGGGTAATGAGGAATGGGGAACAGGTGGGAACACAGCTGGGACAAATCAGACCTAACAAGGGGAAGCAAAACTAGACATACTGCACAGGACAGGGGACCTTCACAATAAAACAGGAAACATGACAACACAAAACTTGATAACATAAGACACACAAACATGAAACACATAAAGGGTGAGGTAAACTTCAATACAGGGGTAGAAAACACGTGGGGCATCTAATAAACAAGTGAACTTAGCTAACCTAATGAACTTAAACATAAACATCAACATCAAAATAAACTAGTAGCCAGTATGTAAATAGTAATGACTAACAATAGCTTTAAGCAAAGTGCCAATGCTTTAGGTTGCTTTCATAAAACAGTTTCTCACCAACTTTTTTCCACACCAAAAATGTTTCGAACAGACAACCACATGTTTCTGGCTATTTCTTGCGAGCAGAATACACGGGTACTTACATAATGGTTGTGCAGTTGGAGTGCTCTCGTCTTGACTTTCCCATTTGTATTGCATGTAAAATCGACCTACCTTTCTCTGATAGGACCCAGCAATTAATAATTCATGTTTAAATTGAGATTTTACGTTTTGTGCAAGGAAATTCACAGTGTGGTTAAATAATCATTTCAGAAACACATGTCAACAATAAGTATGGAATGCAAGCGTCACTTTCTGTCTTCTAGAGCACGTAAAAAGTAAATATATTTCTAAAGGTGCTATTGACAAGAAAATCCCACCAGATGTCAGTAACAACCCATCCAATCCACGCACCCAAAGAAACCAAACCCTAGATATCTACCCTAGATATTTTACTGTATTTTCCCCACAAAAATAATGTACACAGTGTTCATCCCAACCAACACAAAGTTGCACATGCCGTGGTCTACATATACAAACAACAGGAGAATGTACTGAATACTGTCGCGAAATCAATCAATGTAGAGCAGTGTCACAAACCACGGAGGCCCCAGAAAAGTGCAATCAAACTGTGAGTTTATTAACAGCCCGGAGAAAACATCAACATATGTCTTCTGACCAAAATTCATGTTGTGGACACTTATAAAGCAGTGGGGTACACGCCCCCCCCCCCCCCCCCCCCCCCATGGCGTCAATTACAGATTACAATAGGTTCCAGACATTAGTCACAGTTAATGGTACATCTTGTACATCTTTAATGGCTATAAACAGACATAGAACTTCTCTTTTCTATAACACCTTCCATACAAGGTAATAAACTTCAAGCCCTCTGGGTCTCTGGGGCTAATTATTGACTCTGGTCATCTGTTGCCAAGTAGAGTAAAATATAGTGAGACACCAAATGAGTTAAGGCCTCAGGCCTGACACATTCCTAGATTATATGTGTTATATGTATTGTAAGCATGCATGCAATCATCCTTCTATGTTCTAGTTTCCCTCAGCATGTATCACCTGGACAGTCACGCCAGTGAAGCTTAAAACCCTTAATGAACCGAACATCAACTCGAAATAAGCACAAATATGCAATGTGTATGAAATGTTTCTAACCATACCTGTAATAAAAGTTCACATAATGGAAGGATCCTCAAATGAACATCTTCAATAAACAACTTTAATGCAATATCAGTACTGTGAGAAATATTATTAGATGAAATAATGCTGTAAAGAATGTTATTAATGCAGTTATAATGATGCCGATTATATGGCAGCAATAAAAGAATTTCTGTATCTCCACAATACAGTTACAGTCAAAACAAAACAAAAAACAACTATGCTGCATCATATCTTCTCTTTCAGTCTGGCAACAGCACCTCATCCACATCACAAGATCAGCATGATCAGCAGGGCAAATATTGCCTAGCATGGCGAATCAGGCCATGACAGCATCAACTGCAGTATCTCCACATGCCTCTTCCATAGCTTGGGGAAGGGGTATATGTGTGTGTGGATTTCGGTCATACACTTTCCATCTCCAGGCAGAAAAAGATTTGTTATAATGGGATTGAGGAATGGAGAATAGGGAGGGAGATAAACAACTAAAAAGCGTGATTGGACAGTGAACCAGTAACGGACTCTGAAACACACATGATAAGCAATACAGACTTGGAGTGGTCACTATTGTGAAGCATAATCAGACTATGATTACTGTATAGTACTGTAATTTACACAGTGTTGAGAGTATGCATCAATTGTAGGATTGTATGGGACTTACTTGCACAGTTGTATTGCAATTCTTTGACTCTTTTTGAATTGCATTCAAATGGCACCCTGTAGAGCTGCTTCATCTTCAGATTATTTCTATGCAAGACATGGTCCGGTGTTCTAAGCTGACCCTATCAATATTTTGAAATATGTTGTTGTCTTCTATTACTTTTCTTTGTATTTGCTGTACTGTTATGGCATTATTTTCTAGAACCATGTTTATGATTTCAGTCTCCAGTTCAGGAGACAGAAGACATTCCCGACCACCTCGTGTTGATAAGCTTTCAGCTCTGCAATACAAATAGTATACTGTAAAATACTGTGAATAGGCCTACTATGTAGGAATACAAAGTACGAATACACTTTCCAAGTACTTGAAACATACGTCACAGTATTTTCACAGTCTACAGAACAGTGCACAGGCAATACTGTGCTACACTAATGTACAGTTAGATTTCTTACCTATTCTCATTTTGGAAAGTCCAGAAAGTCAGGAGGATGGACGCTACATTGTACCTGCTCACATTTGGCTGTACTCTTTGTGATCTACTTAATACATTTTTGCAGCCTTAGTATAATTAAAAGTTAGCGAGGCTTTAAATTAATGGGCTCCACACTGCTTCCCCTGGTGGATACACATGACATTATCAGTGCTGTAAATAAACTTTGCCACTCATGGTTGCATAGGCCACATCACAGACAACGTTACAGTCAAGGGCTGAAGACCCCAGCTAAATGACAAGCAGCCAGTCTGAGCTCAACCTGTTCAAGTGTGCTGCATTTCTACCCAGGTTACTTCAGTCCACTAATTTCCTGGATGAAGCATACAGTGCTGTGAACAAGTATTTCCTCCCTTACTATTTTTTATTTTGTGTTTGCATGCATCACTCTGACATGTCTTAGAGATAAAACACCTACAACTAAAAACTGTTATCCAACTCTTGCATTTAGGATATATTTATGAGGTGATTACCCTAATATTGAGCTCCTGTTGAAGTATACAAAGAAGTACTTTAAGTTTGTTTCCTTTTATTTTGTTTAAAATGCATCACACAGCAGCCTACCTGTGCTCTGAGCCCCCATTGATTGTGGTAAAATTAAATAAACCAAAAGATTCTGCCATATTCCCAAACACAGTTCAGAGTATTCAAAACATATGCAAATATATGTTCTGTTTGCATGTTTATTTACTTTGGAAAACATTACATTCACGCAATACAGTATTTGGATAGGTCAAACCCTGAACTTCCCTGAATGATACATGAAAATATCAGTGACAGTCTTATTTCATATCAGGCACTTCAAAGTTGTTTATTTCTGCTCTACTGATACAAAATAGAATCTGAAGTGCAGCAGGGAAACAACATCATTCCACAGCCTCAGAAAAGAAATTTGAGGATGGCTGAAGATGCCAGCCCCAGGATGGCACTGGGACCAGTTGAAATAGTGCTGTTACACAGATCCCCTTCACTGCAAGATATAGAGTCAACACATGTTGCACTGTTTTGGCAGTGAAGCTACGTTAAAATGTGTAAGACATGAGGAGAAAACGCTCAGAAAACGTCGCAAAACATGATGTGACTAAGAGCCAGCAGACATTCAGCATTTATGTTATTTTATAACATAGTTATTTTCACAATAAAATAGAATTTTATTGTACTAAAAAAATATGTTTAATATCAGTATAAGTTCTCATATACAAAAAAGAAAACTGCCTAGAGTTGAACTCTGATCTGAGTCTCATTAACTCATTAACTTATGTAAGGGAACTACTCTTTTGTGTTGCTGCTGATAGACTCACAGTAGTTTATGTTAGCTAACTAGTGACAGAAGAGATAGCTCAGTGGAGAAAAGGGGGCTGGGGACTTAAAGGCAGTATAAGAGGGGCACATTTGTATAGCTCCTGGCTGCAACAATAAGTTTTATATTAAAAAACTAAATAAAAAGAAAGCTTGAATGAGTCACTGACTGTCTGATTACACCCTAAAATTAGAAGAATTATATGGCAAGATACATAAAACTCCTCAACACTGGATCACACGACCCAGGACCATGACACTACTGATACAAAATAGAGTCAGAAAACAGTGCAGCAAGGAAACAACATCATTCCACAGCCTCAGAAAAAAAAATTGAGGATGGCTGAAGATACCAGCAGGAGGATGGCACTGGGACCAATTGGAATAGCGCTGTTACACAGGTTCCCTTCACAGCAAGACACAGGCCCAACACATAATGCACTGGTTTGGCAGCCCTTTGTAACTACATTAAGACCTGTAAGACATGAGGGGAAAATTCTCAGACAGAAACTTTACAAAGCATGATGTGACCAAGAGCCAGCAGACATTCAGCATTTAGTTTTAGATAGAGCTTGTGATATGTGATAACATCTCACCTACTACTTTGAGAGAGAAACAACGGTCGAAGGCGAAAGCACAAGCTTTGGTGTCTATGCAGGATTTAGGATCGGCAGCTGTGCATGTGTAGCATCTTAATCCACATACTATAGAAATAAAAACACAATTTCACACACATTAGAAATTATTGAGAGTTTTTTATGCCCTTTGAGAGAGTTGCCAGAAATTGGGTCATATATAAGAAGTGAAATCTTAAGAAGTCTTCTCAGTCTGTAAAATATTCCTCTACTGACCACAAAATAAGTAAATATGTTTGTATTTTTAAGCCTGTTTTCTATGCCCCAATATTTACCAAGAAATGACTCCTTTAAAGTCTGCTGTATTCTACATATCTTTAAAACCACAAACAGTTGGTTTTAAAGATATTTTTCTTACCTGCAGACAGAGTCACACTCAGGATCAGAGCTCCATAAAGCTGCATCATGAACTCAAATTGCTGATCAGTCTCGTGAGAGAAAAAGCTGCTGCTAATCTTTTCTTTCTCAGCTCAACTTTCATGTTTGCTTTCAGAACCTGAGCTTTTGTATCTCTTCAAAGAGCTTCCTACCAAGTGATCCATATAACCACGCCCCCTCACTGTCAGTCACTGTGAGTCATAACCAAAGGACAGGAAAGCTTCCTCGTATAATTTAATAACAATAAATAAAAACTTCTATTTAGATAGCCCTTTTGAGATAACCCAATATTGTTTTACATTTAAAAAGCTTTAAAACAGGACAGTAGCATAAGTGTGAAGTTTATGCATTCTCCACAAGAACAGATTCTCGATTCCTATACTTCCGAGTGCTGAGCCTTTCTTTCTTAGCTCAACTTCCTAATTTCTTTTCAGACCTGAGCATTTGCATCTCTTCAAAAAGCCTCCTAGCAAGTGCCCAAATAACCACACCCTGTTAAATGTCAGCACTGTCAGACTATCAATTTATGGAAGGGAAGACAAGAACTAAGATTATGCAAAAACAAAATAAAAAGAAAGCTTGAATGAGTCACTGACTGTCTGATTACACCCTAAAATTAGAAGAATTATATGGCAAGTTGTAATTGTCAAATACAGTGATGATTCAGCTTATAAGTTTCAAATGATTGAAAATAAAATTGTAAACAAGGAAACCAAGAATCTTCAGTTTGTAACAGCTCTATTTAATGTGTACTATTTAAAAATATATCAGAGATAACATAAATACAGCAAAAAATCTGAACCTTCAATGTTTAGGAAGTCAGGACTTCCTTGTGTTAAGTTCCTCTTAAAGTATAAAAAAGAAGTACTCTGTAAATTAGCATAAAGTTTTTACATTTGTTTTTTTAAAACCAGCTGGTAACATTACAGAGCAAACTACCTCTGCTCGGAGCCCTCATTGGCTGTAGTAAAATTAAATGAACAAAAATATTTTGGTATAATCCCAAACACAGTTCAGAGTATTCAAAAAATATGCAAATATATTTTCTGTATTTTTATTTGCTTTAGGAAAACATTCAGAGGTGGGACCAAGTCATTGTTTTGCAAGTCTCAAGTAAGTCTCAAGTCTTTATCCTCAAGTCTCAAGTCAAGTCTCAAGTAATGTCAGGCAAGTCAGAGTCGAGTCTCAAGTCACTGGTGTAAAAGTCCGAGTCAAGTCACAAGTCTGAAACTTTGAATTTCAAGTCCTTTCGAGTCTTTAAAAAAAAAACGAAAAAATAATGTTGCAGTTATGCTAAATGTAAATATTAGACCATGTAATTTTTTAATCTGTGTTTTTCTCAACACATGACAAAATAGTGAACTTAGAAAATATACACAAATTGTGAAATTGCACCTCTTTAAAATGCAGCTCAATTAAACCTAGCTCCAAGAATAATTTTCACCGACAGTTCTGAGATAAGCTGCATGTTATTCTTGGATGCGGTTGTAGGACCGGCTTTAAAATCGCATGACAAAAATATCATACATATTAAAAAAAACTGAATCACCAACGTAGCCTGGACAACATTTGCTAGTTAGATGAAGTCAGCTATCTCATCTTAGCATATTTATATGCATATTTATAATCATACGGTTCTTGGAGTGAGTGCATACACTCATGAAGTTTAGTAACTTCCGGTCACTGCAACAAGCCCAGGTACAGTTTACCGACGGATGGGTGCAGGACCTTGAAATGCACCGTGTAGAACGAAAGACCATTGTACGTATCATAAGTTTACCAGTCTCACAAATCGTCGTCATAAATACACATTCGTTAACCGTTTATTAATAGGACCTTTGAGCTCAACGGTAATTAATTAGTAGTGGAAATAATTTCTGGTACCCATCACAGAAATGTAGCAGTGACAATAATACTGTATGCTGTAATCGTACTGGGCAATTAGTGATACAAAAAACCTGTTTTATCCTGTGAATAAAAGTATATGTTTTTGTCAGTGTACCATAATAACAGAAGCGAAACGCAATATTGTGTCAGGACAATTCAATATTTATGCACAATAAACAAAGGAGCATAGCACGACAATTTCTGTTCAGCGCCAGACTTGCTTGTAACCTATATCACCAATTATGTTATGAAAATGACGCATTAACTACAACAGCAGACTGACCTTCGTGTAAATGCTTGGAGCAGACTAACCTGTGAGCTGGAGTGTTCTGGGACGTTATATTTGATCTTTGAATGGCTGCAATCCAGACCATCCGTCACGTCTTTGTTACTTTGGAAACATGGCTCGAACAATTTCTCTTCAACGACGTAAACCGATAACAACCGATCTCTTTACCCGTCGGCTTCCCGTGGCTGTCATGCGACCGGCTATTGCAGTTAATAATACAACGGCTTCTTGACATTTTTGTGTTTCTTTAAATCGCTGTATAACTGATTTTAATTGAAAGCCTGCGTGCGCTAGTACCGCTTGCCACGAGTTCCCAGAATCCTTTGCGGTTCTACCCGTGAATGACGTCACATTTTCAATCTCTATATAATATGCATGTTAAATTTTATATTTGGGGTAAAATATCAAGTCTTTTCAAGTAAACCGGTTCAAGTCCAATTCAAGTCCCAAGTCATTGGTGTAAAAGTCCAAGTCAAGTCACAAGTCTTAGAACATTTTTTCAAGTCAAGTCTAAAGTCATAAAATTAATGACTCGAGTCTGACTCGAGTCCAAGTCATGTGACTCGAGTCCACACCTCTGAAAACATTACATTCACCAATACAGTATTTTGATAGGTCAAACCCACAACTTCCCTGAATGACAGATAAAAATAGCAATGGCAGTTTTATTTCAGGCACTTCAAAGTTTTCTTCCCTACTTGTCACGATCTGAGGAGACAGACTGTGCGGTGGTGTGTGTGGTGGACCCAGGTGCGAACACAAGAGAGTAGACCGGAGTAAACTTAAGCTGAAAGCGAGCCTTTATTATGGCTGATGACAGGTCTCACACAAAGCAGAAACACCGTGACTAAACTCAACTTAACTAAACTGGGAAACAGATACTGATAAACTAAGAAGACTCAAAGGACCATGATGATGAGTGTAAAGCCTGGCCGTGAGGAAATGGAGGGTGGGAACACAGACGACGTGACACAGACTGCATGAAACACAGAGACTAAATACACATGAGGGATGATCAGGGGAAGTGGCCACACATGGGAGCACATCTGACACACATGAACCTAAAGACAGGACAGGAGAAGTGAAACTAAATACACTGACATTGAATACAGAGTTTCAAAGTAAAACAGGAAACATGGAGATTAGACATGACATGAACTAAACATAACCCCGCAGACATGACGCATGACAGGTAGACGCACGAACCAGGGAGACTGAGTACAGGGAGATGACATAAACAACTAAGAAACAAAGGGCTAAACAGCACCCTAGAAATTAACTAGACGAACTAAGCTAAAGCATAAATGAAAACAAAAGATACATAAAACTCCTCAACACTGGATCACACGACCCAGGACCATGACACTACTGATACAAAATAGAGTCAGAAAACAGTGCAGCAAGGAAACAACATCATTCCACAGCCTCAGAAAAAAAAATTGAGGATGGCTGAAGATACCAGCAGGAGGATGGCACTGGGACCAATTGGAATAGCGCTGTTACACAGGTTCCCTTCACAGCAAGACACAGGCCCAACACATAATGCACTGGTTTGGCAGCCCTTTGTAACTACATTAAGACCTGTAAGACATGAGGGGAAAATTCTCAGACAGAAACTTTACAAAGCATGATGTGACCAAGAGCCAGCAGACATTCAGCATTTAGTTTTAGATAGAGCTTGTGATATGTGATAACATCTCACCTACTACTTTGAGAGAGAAACAACGGTCGAAGGCGAAAGCACAAGCTTTGGTGTCTATGCAGGATTTAGGATCGGCAGCTGTGCATGTGTAGCATCTTAATCCACATACTATAGAAATAAAAACACAATTTCACACACATTAGAAATTATTGAGAGTTTTTTATGCCCTTTGAGAGAGTTGCCAGAAATTGGGTCATATATAAGAAGTGAAATCTTAAGAAGTCTTCTCAGTCTGTAAAATATTCCTCTACTGACCACAAAATAAGTAAATATGTTTGTATTTTTAAGCCTGTTTTCTATGCCCCAATATTTACCAAGAAATGACTCCTTTAAAGTCTGCTGTATTCTACATATCTTTAAAACCACAAACAGTTGGTTTTAAAGATATTTTTCTTACCTGCAGACAGAGTCACACTCAGGATCAGAGCTCCATAAAGCTGCATCATGAACTCAAATTGCTGATCAGTCTCGTGAGAGAAAAAGCTGCTGCTAATCTTTTCTTTCTCAGCTCAACTTTCATGTTTGCTTTCAGAACCTGAGCTTTTGTATCTCTTCAAAGAGCCTCCTACCAAGTGATCCATATAACCACGCCCCCTCACTGTCAGTCACTGTGAGTCATAGCCAAAGGACAGGAAAGCTTCCTCGTATAATTTAATAACAATAAATAAAAACTTCTATTTAGATAGCCCTTTTGAGATAACCCAATATTGTTTTACATTTAAAAAGCTTTAAAACAGGACAGTAGCATAAGTGTGAAGTTTATGCATTCTCCACAAGAACAGATTCTCGATTCCTATACTTCCGAGTGCTGAGCCTTTCTTTCTTAGCTCAACTTCCTAATTTCTTTTCAGACCTGAGCATTTGCATCTCTTCAAAAAGCCTCCTAGCAAGTGCCCAAATAACCACACCCTGTTAAATGTCAGCACTGTCAGACTATCAATTTATGGAAGGGAAGACAAGAACTAAGATTATGCATCAGATTCTTGCCAAATACTTTAAATCATCCATCCATCCATCTTCATCCGCTTTATCCGAGGCCGGGTCGCGGGGGCAGCAGCCTAAGCAGAGAAGCCCAGACCTCCCTCTCCCCAGCCACCTCCTCCAGCTTATCCGGGGGAACACTAAGGCGTTCCCAGGCCAGCCGAGAGATATAATCTCTCCAGCGTGTCCTGGGTCTGCCCCGGGGCCTCCTCCCGGTGGGCCATGCCCGGAACACCTCAGCCAGGAGGCGCCCAGGGGGCATCCTTGTCAGATGCCCGAACCACCTCAGCTGGCTCCTTTCGATGTGGAGCAGCAGCGGCTCTACTCTGAGCCCCTCGCAGGTGGCCGAACTTCTCACCCTATCTCTAAGGGAGAGGCCAGCCACCCTTCGGAGGAAGCTCATTTCTGCCACTTGTATCCACGATCCTTTCTTTCGGTCACTACCCACAGCTTGTGACTATAGGTGAGGGTAGGGACGTAGATCGACCGGTAAATTGAGAGCTTCACTTTTACACTCAGCTCCCTCTTCACCACGACGGACCGGTGCAGCGTCCGCATCACTGCAGCCACAGCACCAATCCATCTGTCGATCTCCGGCTCCCTTCTCCCATCACTTGCGAACAAGACCCCGAGATACTTGAACTCCTCCACTTGGGGCAGGAACTCATCCCCGACCCGGAGTGGGCACTCCACCCTTTTCCGGCTGAGAACCATGGCCTCAGATTTGGATGTGCTGATCCTCATTCCCGCTCCAATGAAATTTATACATCCTTTCTTTCCTGTAAAATACTTGAAGCTATTCACTAATGAACAAATACTAACACTTAAGACTTTTATGTTAACACTTCAATTTTGTTTCTCGTTTCCCTTAAATCTGCAGTTGTTAAACTCTTGATCAACTGCTTTTCAAGTATTACAAGGAACTGTTAAGTATTGTTAGGTACTGATACAGAGAATCAGAAAAAAATAATAATCCTTAAGTAAAATATGTCCCCTTAATGTAGAAGAATTGCATAGTGTTGAAAAATGACACCATAAATCTTATGAGAAGCTATAAGCTTCCAATAAAGCTGGAAACAAGATGCTTGAAACTTCAACTTGAATCAGATCAACTTTATATAAAAATGAAAGCTAAAAACTGTTATTTGAAGCTTCGTGTTTAGGAAATATTTAAGTGGTGACTTTCTCATGTCGAGTTCCTCTTACTGACCTAAAATTCACCCTTTTCTCCACTCCTACTTTGATTCCTACTTTGCTTAAGTAAAATGAAATAAACAAAAGAAATCCTGCCTTCTTCTCAATCCCAGTTCAAACTACTGAAATAAACATGCAAATATATTTTCTGTTTGCATTTTCATTTGCTTTAAGAAAAACATTGCATTCAAGCAATACATAATTTGAATTCCTCAAAGTCTGAACTTCTCTAAGTGACAGATGAAAATAGCAGTAACAGTTTTTGTTTCATTTTATACGTCTGTGAAGGTTCTCAGTCATCCAGGTCATCGTAGTCAAAGGAGCTTGCAAAGAAAAGTGTCTGGACTTCTTTAAGTTGCTTGAAGACGTTTCACCTCTCATCCGAGAAGCTTCTTCAGTTCTAAGGTCAAATGGTGGGGAGTCCCAGATTTAAACCTAGTGGGAGTATCCCCCCACAGAGGGACAAAAGGACCCTCTGATGATCCTCTAATCGCCTGAGCCAAGGCGTGAAACTGGGCGTGGGTCCCAATCAGCCAGAGTTTCAGGTGAGTTCATTGTGAAACCTGGCCCCACCTTATCATGCAAATTCCTGAGGTCAGATGGCCCAGGATTATAGATGGCAGACAGTTGGTGTCGTAAACCACCACCTCTGTTCAAAGATGGTCGCTCACAGTGGACATAGATGGCTTCTTTCACTCCTCTTTCAAACCATCTGTCCTCTCTGTCCAAAATGTGAACATTGGCATCCTCGAAAGAGTGTCCTTTATCCTTAAGATGCAGATGGACAGCTGAGTCTTGTCCTGTGGAGGTGGCTCTTCTATGTTGTGCCATGCGCTTGTGAAGTGGCTGTTTGGTCTCTCCAATGTAGAGGTCTGGGCATTCCTCGCTGCACTGTACAGCATACACCACGTTGCTAAGTCTGTGTTTTGGAGTTTTGTCTTTTGGGTGAACCAGTTTCTGTCTGAGAGTGTTGCTGGGTCTGAAATGCACCGGGATGTCATGCTTGGAGAAAACTCTCCCGAGTTTTTCTGATACACCGGCTACATACATCTCATTTCACTCCAAAGCTGTTTCTTTCATCCTTAGTTCTACAAAATAAAATCAGAAAAAAGTGCAGCATGGAAAGATCATTCCAAAAGCCTCAGAAAAGGAATTTGATGATGCCTGAGGATAACAGCACCAGGATGGCACTGGGCGCTGTTACACAGGTCGTCTTTATAGCAAGTCATAAAGAAAAGTTATAAATCAGGCCAAAACATAATGCCAATACCAAGGTAGCCCTTGGTGACTATGTTAGCACCTGCAAGACATGAGGGGAAAACTTCCAAAACGAGTGAACTACTCACTGCCAATTCTGACAGACTAACAACGGTTGGAGATGACAGGACAAGATGTGGTGTTTGTGCAGGGTTTAGGGTCCGCAACTGTGCACCTATAGCACATTAATCCGCGTGCTGTAGAATGAAGCAGAACGCAATGTCAGACAATTTCATACATTTATAATAACTAGAAATATGTTTCTTTCGTTTTCATTTTGATTTGCTTTTTTTTTATTTGTTATCCTTTTTTTCACTTTAAAATCTGGGATCAATGTAACACCCGTAAAACTAAACAGTTGTTGTTTGCTGTTCGCTTAAGCTAGTATTATAACTCATTATTGACCTGCTAACTTTGTGTTTACTTAACCTTTTAGTTTCCTTCAAGCTTTTAAGATCATCTTTAAACCCCACTACATTTCTTTATCTGTCAAGGCACGCATGACCATCATGAAATATTTTTCTTATTGACAGACAGAGTCACACACAGGATCAGAGCTCCATAAATAGAATAGAATAGAATAGAATAGCCTTTATTGTCATTGTACAGAGTACAACGAAATTGGAGTGCCACTCCCTTGGTGCAAGTTTCAATAATAAATATAAATGTAAAATATAAAAAGTACAAAAAAAACAATCGTAAGTACTCAAACAATAGTATGTACAATATATACAGGATAGCAGCATTAATATAATGACAGTATGAATAGCAGCATAATATAATGACAGTGACGGTATGGAATAGGTTCAATTGTTTTTGTGCTTATTTACTACGGTGATAGCTCTGGGAAAGAAGCTATCCCTGAATCTGTTTGTCCTGGTTTTATGTGACCTGTACCGTCGGCCTGACGGTAATAGTTCAAACAGTTGGTTGCTGGGGTGAGAGTGGTCCTTGATGATATTGCCAGCTCTGCTGAGGTACCGAGAGTTTGCAGTGACCTCCAGGCTGGGCAGAGAGCAGCCAGTGATCTTCTGGGCTGTGTTGATGACCCTCTGCAGTACTTTCCTGTCTGCAGCTGAGCACCCTGCATACCATGTTGTTATGCCGTACGTTAGGATGCTCTCTATGGTGGCTCTGTAAAATGTCACCAGCAGCCTCTCCTCCAGGTTGTTCCTCCTGAGCACTCTCAGAAAGTGGAGACGCTGCTGGGCCTTTTTAACCACCGCTGTAGTATTTGCAGTCCAGGAGAGGTCATCAGATATCTGCACGCCCAGAAACCTCATGGAGTGTACCCTCTCCACACAGCTCCCGTGAATGTAAAGTGGGGCCAGGTCTGCTCTGCCCTTCCTGAAGTCCAAGATAAGTTCTTTAGTTTTCGTGGTGTTCAGTTGGAGGTTGTTAACTGAATAAAGCTGCATCATGAACTCAGATTGATGATCAGTCTTGTGAAAGAAAAATCTGGTACTCCCTTTCTTTCTTAGCTCAGTTTCCTGTTTAGTTGTCAGTACCTGAGTATTTGCATCTATTCAAAAAGCTTCCTACCAAGTAACCTAACCATGACCCTGTACGTGAAATCACTGCACACACCCACTGTTTTTCATAATGAAGACATGAAGCAAGATAATGCTATAGAAGGTTACTGAATAAAATATCATGGGAAACTTGGAAATTGCAAAGAAAAGGAAATGTGACGTCACAAGTTTTTTTCATAGTAAAATATAAATTTCATCGCTTTTTTCCACAAGCTGTGTTTAATTTACATACATTTATACAAATACAGTTTAATTTGATCAGATCAGATTTTTGTTCATTATGCTTTGGAATGAAAAGTTGTTTTTCAGTCTGTTGGGATTTTTTTTTATCAGCTAGGCTAAAGTATCTTTTTTTGTCAAGGGTGGGGGTGTTTCCAGGGCAAACTCTGGCAGTTAAGTTCTGAACTGCTGTCGCTTTTCCAGGGTTTTATTAGGCAGAATAAACAGTACATCACTGCAGGTCGTGATGAAGGCCTGAATGAGGGTTTCAGCTGCAGAGTCTTTAGGTTGTAGAAGGCAAATTTAGAGATGGATTTGATACAGTGGGGCAAAAAAGTATTTAGTCAGCCACCGATTGTGCAAGTTCCCCCACTTAAAATGATGACAGAGGTCAGTAATTTGCACCAGAGGTACACTTCAACTGTGAGAGACAGAATGTGAAAAAAAAATCCATGAATTCACATGGTAGGACTTGTAAAGAATTTATTCGTAAATTAGGGTGGAAAATAAGTATTTGGTCACCTCAAACAAGGAAAATCTCTGGCTCTCACAGACCTGTAACGTCTTCTGTAAGAAGCTTTTCTGTCCCCCACTCGTTACCTGTATGAATGGCACCTGTTTGAACTCATAATCTGTATAAAAGACACCTGTCCACAGCCTCAAAGAGTGAGTAGTGAAACTACAATAGGCAAGCAGCTTGGTGTGAAAAAATCAACTGTGGGAGCAACCATCAGAAAATGGAAGACATACAAGACCACTGATAATCTCCCTCGATCTGGGGCGCCACGCAAGATCTCATCCCGTGGGGTCAAAATGATCATGAGAACGGTGAGCAAAGATCCCAGAACCACACGGGGGGACCTGGTGAATGACCTGCAGAGAGCTGGGACCAAAGTAACAAAGGTCACCATCAATAACACACTACAACGGCAGGGAATCAAATCCCGCAGTGCCAGACGTGTTCCGCTGCTGAAGCCAGTGCATGTCCAGGCCCGTCTGAAGTTTGCCAGAGAGCACATGGATGATACAGCAGAGGATTGGGAGAATGTCATGTGGTCAGATGAAACCAAAGTAGAACTTTTTGGTATAAACTCAACTCGTCGTGTTTGGAGGAAGAAGAATACTGAGTTGCATCCCAAGAACACCATACCTACTGTGAAGCATGGGGGTGGAAACATCATGCTATGGGGCTGTTTTACTGCCAAGGGGACAGGACGACTGATCCGTGTTAAGGACGGAATGAATGGGGCCATGTATCGTGAGATTTTGAGCCAAAACCTCCTTCCATCAGTGAGAACTTTGAAGATGAAACGCGGCTGGGTCTTCCAACATGACAATGATCCAAAACACACCGCCCGGGCAACAAAGGAGTGGCTCCGTAAGAAGCATTTGAAAGTCCTGGAGTGGCCTAGCCAGTCTCCAGACCTCAACCCCATAGAAAATCTGTGGCGGGAGTTGAAAGTCCGTGTTGCTCGGCGACAGCCCCAAAACATCACTGCTCTCGAGAAGATCTGCATGGAGGAATGGGCCAAAATACCAGCTACTGTGTGTGCAAACCTGGTAAAGACCTATAGTAAACGTTTGACCTCTGTTATTGCCAACAAAGGTTATGTTGCAAAGTATTGAGTTGTATTTTTGTTATTGACCAAATACTTATTTTCCACCCTGATTTACGAATAAATTCTTTACAAATCCTACCATGTGGATTCATGGATTTTTTTTTCACATTCTGTCTCTCACAGTTGAAGTGTACCTCTGGTGCAAATTACTGACCTCTGTCATCATTTTAGGTGGGGGAACTTGCACAATCGGTGGCTGACTAAATACTTTTTTGCCCCACTGTATGTGATGAGACTGACAGGGTGGAGTCCAGGTTGAAATTAGGAGTGCCCTACATCAGTGAGGCCAGCATAGTTAGCTTGGTGGTCAAAGAAGATAAAATGGGAGAATGTTTCAAAAGCTGCTGAAAGTGCCAGAAAAATGAGGACGCTGATGTGGTCTGATTTTTAATCTTGATGAGAGAAGTTTTGGTGCTGTTCAAAAGGTTCATGAAGAGGCACGCTTTGCTGGAGTTGCGCAATGACTGCTTTTTTCCAGGATTTTAGTGATGAATGTAAGGTTTCAAATTGGGCAGAGGTTACTGTGGTCTTCAGGGTCCACACCAGGTGTTTTGAGAATGGGGAGACAGCAGCTATTTTATTTAACAGAAACTCTCTTTATATGGAGCTATTGCTCATGTCAACTATGATGGGCCACAGGGTGGTTAGGCAAGACTTGACTATGGTTTTTGGCAGATGGAAGACTTGACTTGACTTGACCTCCCTCTCCCCAGCCACCTCCTCCAGCTTGTCCGGGAGAACACCAAGGTGTTCCCAGGCCAGCTGAGAGATATAATCTCTCCAGCGTGTCCTGGGTCTGCCCCGAGGTGTCCTCCCAGTGGGACATGACTTTTCCAGGAGCTATCCTTATCAGATGCCCAAACCACCTCAACTGGTTCCTTTCGAGGTGACGGAGCAGCGGCTCTACTCTGAGCCCGTCCCGGATGGCTGAACTCCTCACCCTATGTGTAAGGGAGAGGCCAGCCACCTTTCAGAGGAAGCCCATTTCTGCTGCTTGTATCCGTGATGTCGTTCTTTCAGTCACTACTTACAGCTCATGACTCATAGCTGAGGATAGGGGCATAGATCGACTGTGGCTGCGAACCATTCCAGTGCAAGCTGGAGGCCATCAACTGATGAAGTTTTATGGTAAAAAAAAATGTATATTTTAGAAACGTAGTTTTATTTTTCTACTGCCTTGACTCCCCCACTACTCTCCCCGTTTTAGAAGGGTTTCCCTTCTGATAGAACTGCGTAACATATAGATTAAAAAAGCTTTATTTTGTGAAAAACTGAAATCTGGAAATTTAAGTTGTTTCCTATTATGTTTTTACATTTATAGATTAGAAAGATAGATAGAAGGAAGAGAAGCAAGAGGAGGAACCGTCATGGAAGGACAAGTACCTCCACGGTATGTACCTCAGCAGGTGGAGGATGTGGCTGAAATCCAAAAATCCTATCAGTGGCTGGACAAAGCTGGACTGAAAGACAGCACAGAGGCACTAATCTTGGCAGCACAGGAACAAGCTCTGAGCACAAGATCCATAGAGGCAGCGGTCTATCACATCAGGCAAGATCACAGGTGCAGGCTGTGTAAAGATGCCCCTGAGACAATCCAGCACATAACAGCAGAGCGCAAGATGCTAGCAGGAAGGGAATACTGTACATGCAACGCCATAACCAAGTGGCCAGCATTGTATAGAGAAACATCTGTGCTGAGTATAGCTGGAAGTCCCAAGGTCAAAGTAGAGGGTGGTCCAGAATTACCTTGCTAAGATCCTGTGGGATCCTTCCTTCCAGATGCAGACGGAAAACATGGTGATAGCTAACCTGCCAGACATAGTAGTGGTTGACAAGCGGAGGAAGACGGCTGTAGTGATAGATTTAGCAACACCGAATGACAGCAACGTCAGGAAGAAGGAACATTAGAAGCTGGGCTTAGAGAAGAGCTGGAGAAGATGCGGACAGTTGTGGTAACAGTGGTTCAAGTGGTAATCGGAGCACTAGGTGCAGTGAGCTTGAAGGATAGACCAACGAGACAGGAATTTTTGAATAAAAAAAATAAATGTATTCTATGCATCAAATAAACAGAAGACCGGATCATTTATAGATAAAATTTTTCTTTTTCTTTTTTTTCTTTTTCTTTTTTTGTGTCCCGTTTGGATCTTTAGCCATCAGAATTGTTGTCTTAAGGCCAAGAAAGATGCCAAGTGGATTTATTTTACCAAGTGGATCATCATGGCCTTGCCATATTGGTCCATTTGATTGACCTTTATTATAATTATGTATTTATTTTATTTTCAGTTGCTACAAACGGGACAGACATGACTGGGGGATAGGACAGGGAGAAAGAATGAAAGAAAGAGAGGGAGAGAAAGAAAACCAGAGGGGAGAAGAGACTGTGAGAAAGTGGGGAAGAAAGAAAAAAACAAACAAAACACCTGGATCACCTGTATGGAGAAAAAAAAACAGAAGCGAAAGCAAACAAAAAAAGAGCAACATAATAAATACAGCACCATCACGATAAACTAGCTAGCAGTAGATAACAGTAGATACTGAATATTAAACGATATTGTGCAGCACGCAAGATAGACAGCGCACAATGTGCTTAGAGGCAGCAGCCAAGAAAGGTGTAGTCCGCGTCTGTGAACACCCGTGTGTACACCTGTGTGCACACCTGTGTGGATCAGCATGCTTGTATTCCAAAGGTTTCTCCATGTAACGATCTGCTAGGGAGTGTGGGGAGCCATAGCCCCGTCCCCCAGGGCATGAAGCAGGTATGGAGGAGATCCAGGCCCCCGACATCCAGAGGCCCCAGAGTACGAGGACCCGAGGAGGACCACCAAAAGGGGGGGGAACCGTGCCACCCTTCTGGGAAGAGCTGAGTAGAGCCCCAAAGAGGTCACCCAGCAGCTACGGAGCAGAGGCCAGAGGGGGTTGCAGTGGCGTGCCCGCAGGCTCTGCCGGCAGCTGTGCCAGAGGGACCGAGCTTCAGGCCCAGAGGCCTGAGGGCACCCCACCCCCCGGAAGGGGCCCAGCCGGGCCACAGGCACCAGGCCCCGCCAATCGGCCACCAGGCTACATAAATGAGCGCCCAGCCCCAGTCGACAAGGACCACCAACACACCAACGTCTGAGGGCATCAGCCACCGGCAGGGAGTGTGGTGAGGGGAGAATTTTGCTTTCTAATTATACCGTCTTCATTTTCACTTCTCACTCTGGCTTCATTGGTTCATATTTCTGCACTGAATTCATCTGCAACAACTGCAGCAACACAACAGCAAACCAACCAAATGAGAGCTGGTGCACATTCTGTACGAGCTTATTGTATTTTTCTGACTTTTGTATTCTAATGGTTTAAGTTTCAGTTTAGGTTATTTTTGGCTTTCCAATTTTGCAGTTTATTCTCTGTGAGGTTCCTCTTGTGTGTTTGTCTCACCCCTGTTTTGCCTATGTGAGTCTGTCGTGTCATCTGCTTTTTTGTCTCACTTCCCCGCGTGTAGGCGTATTGACTCTCGCGTTTCCTGTGTGTCCCTCTCTCTTACTCACTCCCTTGCCCTTTTTGTGTCTTAGTGAGAGAAATCTGAAACAGCTGCAGTTAAAACATATCAATCAAAAAATATACAAAGGTATTTTCTGGTTGCGTTTTTATTTGCTTTAGGAAAACTTAACGCTGAAGCAATACAGTATTTGAATAGGACCCTGAATTCATTTGACTAAGATCAAAATGTCAAGGACAATTTTGCTTCAAATGATGGTACACAAAATGTATTTATTCTTCAGTTGTACAAAATAAAAGCAGAAAGCAGGACAAAAACAGAAAAACAACATCATTCCACGGCCTCAGAAAAGAAATTTGAGGATGGCTGAAGATACCAACAGTAGCAAAGCACTGGGACCAGTTGGAGCAGTGCTGTTACACAGGTCCCCTTCACAGCAAGCCATAGCACCACCACAAATTGCACTGGTTTGGCAGCCTTTTGTAACCAAGTTATAACCTGCAAGACATGAGGAGAAAACTCTCAGAAACCACTTCAAAGCATGCTGTGTAGCATCACTGTGCATGCTTGGGCTTCTCAGTTATCAAGTCTGATGTGAGAAAACGACTCACCGTCTACTCTGAGAGAGAAACAACGGTTGAAGATGACGGCACAAGATTTGCTGTCTATGCAGGACTTAGGATCAGCGGCTGTACATGTGTAGCATCGTAATCCACATACTATAGAAACAAACAACACACTTTCACATGTCCTTGTAATTATTTCTGGGTTTATATTTCCATTTTATACCTCTTGATGAGAGCTGGAAGAAAATGGGAAGTGAAAAAAAATAAAACAGGAAATCCTTAAAGTTTTGCATAAAGCAAATACTAATTAAAACTTAAACAATTGTTTTTAAACGTATTAAATAATTTCTATAACAACTAAACTCTTCATATATAATTTAACAACATATATAATTTGTCTGTTTCTGTTTCCTCACAGTCTGGCCATTGAGGTTTTTAACTTTCCCTTTCCTTACAGGCTTTAAGACCACCATTAACAATCGATACATTTGTTTATCTGTCAAAGCACACAGGACCAACATGAAATATTCTCTTACCTGCAGACAGAGTCACACACAGAATCAGAGCTCGATAAAGCTGCATCATGAACTCAGTTTGATAATCAGTCTTACAGGGAAAAAAGCTGTGGCTAAGCCTTTCTTTCTTAGTGAAACTTTCACGGTTTTGTTCTGACAATCTGAGAATTTGCATTTCTTCACAAAGCTTTCTAAGAAGTGACCTGAATAACAGTGGCCCCTTAAGTGACCTCACTGCCAGACTCACCATTTTTGGAAATAGAGGCGAGAACTAGGGCGTTACAGCCAATAGGACTGCTCCTGACTAAGCATCACTTATATAAAAAAAATATGTGTAAAACTTGAGTTTAAATGGTTTTATTTTCATAGTTAAAAAAAAGAAATTTCATAAGAAAAGTCTGTTTACTGAAATACAGTTTTGTTTTTCTTTGTTTTTCAATAAGCAGCTGAAAGGTGCTGATGAGACAAATCTAAAGGAAGTTTCAACATAGAACATCAGTATTGTATCACTGATCTCATGACTGCTCAGAAGGAAGAACGAGTTTGACACCTACTGGTATTTTTAGACGTCCGTTGTCTTCACTGTTGCTGTTTGGTCTGTTTTAGGAAATGATCATGGTTTGTATTAAATTCAGAAGGCAAACTCAACTTTTCCATCGATCTTATTTTTCCCGTGAGATGTAAAAAAAGATTTTTATAAAGCCTATATTTCAAAATCAGCAAAAAAAACCTGAACACAGTGGTCATTACTAACGATCACAAAACAAAGTTCGGAGATAAGACTTTCACGTTTAGATTCCAATTTTTTTCTTAAAGAAAAATGAGATTAGATTAGATTCTCTCTTATTTTACCTTGGGCTTCATTTAATGTTCTTCTCAGTTTGTCCTTTAGCGCCCTCAGGCTGTCTTTTTCTGCAACAACAAAACACATGGGCTATAGAGGAAACGATTCAAAGGAGTCTTCAGCTGGCATGGCTTCATGTCAGTGTTAGTGAACCAGCTTTGCACTTGAGTGCAAGCCTTGCGAGTCCAAGCCCATCCAAAAATGCCTCTTCAGCTGAATGCTATTCTGATGTGCTTTTATGCTACAAATACAATTAAATCTTAAAGTCTGACAATGAAACACCCACACTGCCAATAAATCAGCGCAGTTACAACAAGGCTCAATCTAATAATTCTGTTTAAAGTATATATTATGGTATCCATAGTGATAAAGATAAAGCATGATTGTGGATATTAGCCCACCACTGAAGCTCAGCAGCTAAGACTTGCATTTACCTTGCTGGTTCTGGTCCTACTTTGGAGTGAAAAAGCAGCCATTCAATCAAAACATTAAAAGCAAATTGAACTGTGCTGATTCTGAACCTGTTTGCAGTTTGGTATTTCTGGCTATAGCTCATTAAGTGCACCACACATTTATGGGGCTAATATAAATACCAGTTCTGGACATGATTTAGAGGAGACTGCTTATTCTTAAATGTCTTGTGTATTCTGTCAAATAGTTTAATTGTGTTTAGTTTATTAAAAATTTTAATAAACCACATAATTAGGCACTCCTCTTCAGCTGCTCCTTAAAATCACATGGCAGCACCTCGATACATTGAGGCGTGTAAAGATGGTCAAGAACACCTGCTGAAGCTCAAATCCAACATCAGAGTGTAGAAAAAAAGATTATTTAAGTGACTTTAAACACCTTGTTGAGGTCAGAGGAGAATAGCCAGACTGACTGCTTTAGGCTGATAGGAACAACAGCAAGTCGAAAAACCAACTGTTACAACTAATGTATGCAGAAGGGCATCTTTCAATGCACAAAGCAGATGGGCTACAGCAGCAGAAGAGCACGCTGGGTCTGTCAGCTTTGCACCATAATGTGAAGCTGACAAATCTTCCACAGCTGTGTAATGCTAACATAGACGGAAGTCTCAAAGGAATGTTTGCAGAACCTTGTTGAATTTATGTAATAGAGAATTAAGGCAATTCTGAAAGCGTGCCTAACCAAGTACTGCTCAGATATACTTACTGAAGTAGCTGGTGAATGCATCACCTCCTCAGTATCATTATAAATGCACACTTTGCGTACTTGTAAATGTTTATAGCAGTTTATCATCTTATTTGGCCATGAAACCCTTTACCATCTGCAGGTGTGAGGTGTATGAGGAAATGAAAACTTTCCTGATAAAACCTTTTGAGATACTGAGAAATGAGCCAAGTGTCTGTGTGCAGTCATCCTCTTACATCGTGTGTTTCTCTCTTTCTTCCAAAATGAAACTGTTCAGAGCTCTGATCCTGTTTTTGACTCTGTCCTCGGGTAGGCTGTATGTTAAAATTATTATATGAATGAATTTCTTTCCATTTAGTAAAACTGTAAATGACACAAAGGTAATCGAAGGATAGCAAGACCACCTTGAAAAGCACAACTGAACCATGATTGTTAAGTGATAGAGAAAATTTGCCATTTATCAAATTTTCTCTTTCTCCTTTGTTTTTCTTGCTGAACGTTTTCTGGGAATTAAAAATAAAGTTGCTTTATTCTAAAAATGAAAGTGTGAAGTGAACATTAAAGATATAGTACTCAAGTTGTGATTAGTTATCACACAAAAGAAATGCTTTCTTCCAGATCTACTAAAAAATAAAACAAATAGAAAACCTTCATGACTGTCTTCCTGCAATAAAGAGGATAATCCAGGTTAATATTTGAGTCAGTGTTACCAATAGGTCACTTAGACCACGGCTGGCTAAACAATAAAAACACAGATCACTCCAGTCTTCCTCCTTCAGATCTGATTCAAGGCCAATTTACTTTGAGACTGCTAAGTTCCTGTGTTTACGTACCCGGTGACCTTGTGTGAATTATAGCTCCACCTATTATCTGTTCTCCCACTTCACACTTGTCTTTCCAATCTTTTTAATCAAATTTTGATTTGATCTAAACTTGACAGAAATATTGCCAAACCATGTAGTGATAACATAACGGATGATAAATTCAACATTTATCATTTACCTATAAAATAGTAACATGATGTATTTATCCACTGGATGGACCCTTTTTACACAATACAAGCGCTGTCTAATTGGCCCACACACATACTCCATGTGATGTAACTTAAATGGTTCACTAGCTTGTGTGTCAGTCCTATGAGCTGCTGTGAAGGGAACTTGTCCCAACTGGTCCCAGTGGTATGTTTCTGCTAGTTTCTTAATCATGTTTTACTTTGTTCTTAACTAAAAATTACAATCCAGGAATAATAAATGATTTTCTAACAATGTAAAATATATCAGTTACTGTTCTGTCAGGTATATATTCAATAAAATCAGAATAATACTTTGATTGCTGAATTGTTTAACTACTTGTGTTCTGCATTTTGTATCATTAAATAAAAAGAGTTTTGTGATGAGCTGTAAATAAATAAATAAAAACAGGACAGAGCAAATATGAGCATTTTGCAGAATGATACTTTTGCAGTATCATTCCTGTGTATCTTAGCAACAGTGATTATTCGGTAGCATTAACTTCTTTTGTGAACATATTGCACAAGTGCAGATGTGCACATAAATGAAAGTAATATTGAGTCCACTCAGAGTGACCTGAACTTCTCAAGAGGGGAGGGGCTTCAGTACCATGCTACTCACTTTCTGAGAAACTGAAACTGAAGAGCTGAACAAAGCCTACTTAACCTGTCCTCCTCGCACATCGTGTACTTCTTTCTTATTCTCACCATGAAGCTTCTTGGAGCTCTGATCCTGGTTTTGAGTTTGTCCACAGGTAAGAGCAGTTTATGATTGGTTTGTCTTGTTCTTTACCAGATAATCAGATACTCACTGGTCATTTCAGCTCTTCTATTTTTATACTAAACTGTAAGAGACATGAAACTGAAGAGAGGTTCAGATCACCTTGAAAAGCACATCTGAACCACAATTCTTCTGTGATGTGAAAAAAAAGAAAGAATAAATTTTTAAAAATGGATGACTTTGTAACTTTTGTACTATTAAAAGTTTGATTTAAAATACACTATAGTCATGTGCAGATGCAAAACTATTTAAAAATGCCTTTACAAATCAAATTATGGAGCTCACTGTATTTTGTAATAGAAACGGCAGATCCTGAAGGCCCTTTTACATATGACACGGCATGCCCAGCGCTGCGCTCTAAAAACACATTCATTTCTATTGCTTGCACCACAAAGGGCTATTTACCTGCATATACTCTATAGATCTGCAGGGTATTATTTTATCTAATCTGGGTTATTATTGTTGGGTTGTTATTATTGTCTTTGGGATTTTTAAAAAATAAAACTCCTGGTCCAGTTCTATTTTCTTTCTCTCTCTCTCTTTTAATTTCCTGTTGCATTCTCTGAGCTGTGGTACCACGAACTTTATGAGAAGCCTTTTCTCTGAATGAAAAAAAGCTTTTCTGGATCTCATTAAGACATCTGCAGTCTAATGGATGATGCTTTGTATTTGGAGAATCTTCATCTATGAATGACAGCTTTCTTTGTTTCTCTGCAGCATGTGGATTAAAATGCTATGTATGTGCACTCTCTGACCCTCACTCCTGCACTGATGTCTTAACTTGTCCTGCTGGTATGGACCGATGTTTCAGCCTTACTACAAGCGGTAAGTTGTTCTGCAGTGTATTAAGAAGTGTTTAAAGCTGTAAATCATACATTTTATGAGCTGAAACGGAGGTTTTACCATCATGTCTTACAGGTACCGTCATTAAGGGCTGCCAGTTCACTAGCTTGTGTGTCAGTCCTATGAGCTGCTGTGAAGGGAACTTGTGCAACAGTGCTATCCCAACTGGTCCCAGTGCTATGCTCCTGCTGGTGTCTTCAGCCATAATCACCATCTTCCTCTGAAGCTCTGGAACAACTACATCTTAATCATGTTTTACTTTGTTCTTCACCAAAATCTACAATCCATGAATAACTTCTAAAAAACTAACAATGTAAAAGATGTTATTTACTGTACTGTTGGTTATATTTTCAGTATAATCAGAATAATGCTTTGATTTGTTTAATTAAATCGAAAACAGATTTGTTGTTGCTGTAAATTTAAAATAAAAAAACAGGACAGATAAAATATGAGCATTTCTTATAATTCATGTGGCTGGTTGATAAGGATGGACAAAGCTCACTTTAAGATTTTCAAACTCCATAATGTTTGGGACAAAGATGAAATTTTTGTAGTTTTACCACAGTTTTCATTTAAATCAGTCAATATGTGACTGAAGTGCAGGCATCCAGTTTTCTCTGAAGGAGGCAGGACTATCATTGTCAAAGTCGAGGTACCTGATTGTCAAGAGATATTTTCAGGAATACAGTACATACACTGAGAATTTACAACAAAGTGCAAACAACTAGTTACACTTAAGAAAAGGAAGGTCGAATTAGACTTTGCCAAAAAAAACATCTAAAGGAGTCTGCACAGTCTGAAAAATTCTTATGCAGATGAAACCAAAGTGAACTCATACAAGAATGATGAGAAGAGAGAAGTTTGGAGAAGATAAATGTTTCATAATGTAAAACACATCATCTGTCAAACATGGTGGAGGAAATATTACAGCTTTTATGGCTACCAGTGGATCCAGGTCACCAATTCTTATTCATGGTGTGATTGCTAAAAGAAGCAGCAGGATGAATTCTGAAGTGTGCAGTGCTGCACTCAGATTCAGGCAAGTTCTTGTCAGCTTTTTGAATGTTGGTTTAATTTGATGTTTTTGATTTATATTTAAGTCCTTGAGGTTAAGTAGTTTATTTTCTATTATACCAAAGTTGCGGTTATAGTTTATAGTTTTTCAGATTCCCCTTGTGTCTTCTACCCCTGTGTTTCAAGTTTCCCTCACCCTTCATGTGTTTCATGTTTGTGTGTCTTATGTTATCAAGTTCGTGTTGTCATCTCTGCATTCCATGCTGTTTCCTGTTTTATTGTGAAAGTCCTTGTTCTGTGTGCAGTGTGTCCAGTTTTGCTTCCCCTTGTCTCGTTAGGTCTGATTTGTCCCAGCTTTGTTCCCACCTGTTCCCCATCCCCTCATTATCTCTCTGTGTATTTAAGTCCTCTGTCCTCTTTTGTTCAGTATCAGGCTGTCTGTTGTCTGACGGTTCCATGTTCCCGGTGTCGGTGTATCCATGCAGCGGTTCATGTGTTGGGTTTTTTATGTTTAGTTTCCCCAGTTTAGGTTATTGTTTATTCTCGTCTTTGTTTGCCTTATGCATTACTTTGTATTTCTTCATCAGCGCATTAAACGGCTCACTTTTTCTTAATACTCAGGTTTTGGTTCCACGTTCCTTTGTGTCTGCATTTTGGGTCCACTCTTCACAAATGTTTACAGTCTGCTTTGGCAAACTGTGACACTTGCTTCATCCAAGTATTAAAAATCATGCCAGTTCGTCCAGTTAATTTTGAAAAGTATTACATGTGGAATATGTGCTAGTGATGGGTCGGTCGCGAACGAAATGGCTCTTAGAGCCGGATCTTTGAAGTGAACGATGCGAGCCGGCTCCTTATTGGGAGCTGTGGGTTTTTTGTTTTGTTTTTTTCCTTTCTCTTGCCCTCTCTTTCACTTTTTTCGCTTCACGCTGCAAGTCACCCTTGTGTTTGCGCTGAGCAGAGATGGCGAGCAGAGCCTTGTGTTTGCACCCCTCCCCCCTCTGCTCAGCGCTGAGCTGAGGGGGCAGGGCGGTAGTTACACTCGCAACAGCAGTAGCACACAACAAGAACAGGAGGGAGAGGGAAAGAAAGACAGCCGGGAGCAACAACAAGAGTCAACACAGTCACATTGGAAAGGTACAGTAAAGAAAATGAGTGACATCAAGAAATGTAGCAAAGTCTGGAGCCATTTCAATCTTACTGACAAAACAAAGGCAGAGTGTAGAGTCTACAAGAAAAGGATATCATATAGAGCTGGCTCCACAAACAACATGCACAGGCACCTAAGAACTGTCCACCCATCAGTGCAATGGGAAGATAAAACACAGTCAGTTGAGTGTGATATTAATATTTCTAAATGCCAACCTTTCCCGTAATTAAAGATCTTGGTGTTCTTTTCCCCCCCTTTTTTTTTCCATATTTTAATTTATATTTTATTGTGTTGTGGTTTGCAGTGTTTTGTGTTGTTTCACTTTAAATTTGTTTAAAAGGAAAAAGCTGAAAATTTAAGTAGTTAAAAGTTGAAATGTATGAAATGTAAATAGTTGGTTTTTGTACTTTATAATTTATTTATTACATTTTATGTGGAGTGAATAAATAAAAGTATATTTACAGTGGCCCCTAGAGACAAAGCACGTACAAACTCCAAAACACAACGGAAGTGCTCCAGGATGCTAGGGGCCGTGTTGAGCTTTTGTTACCTAGTGGCTACACAAGCCAGGAAGTACCAACATTCGGATTGGGTGTGTGGTAGTAACAGGTAAATTAAGTTTTTTTTTTTTTTATTATTATGTATTAATACAAAAACAATAGACAATTTAAGTGATCTAGGTAGCTCTGTTTTGGAAGTTCAGTTAACGCTAGAAATGTGTTTTGGAGTTTGTACGTGCTTTGTCTCTAGGGGCCCCCATAAATATTTATATATAAACATACATAAAGAAAACCACGTTTTTTTACATTACTAATTCCTTTTGTGCATAATTTTATATTGTTGTCCATAATTAATTCATTAAATCAACAAAACAACCTGATGAGCCGATTGGGAGCCGAAAGAGCCGGCTCTTTTTAGTGAGCCGAGCCGAAAGAGCCGGTTCTCTAAAAAGAGCCGGAAATCCCATCACTAATATGTGCACTGTGCTTCACCAAAGTCTTTATACAGGAAGGTCTCTCCACCAGGCAGAAACTTTAGAATGCCTCAAGGTACTTATGTGGGCAGTCAATGCATCTACATTTGTCACATTTCACCTCTAAAATAAGGGTTTTAAACTCTTCTCTGAAAGACTGTTTGCAGTCTCTCTCCTATATTGTCTTGGGTTTCATTTAATCATGTTCTTTTCAGTTCTGTGCTCTAGCACTATCAAGGGGTTTTTCTCTGCAACAACACATCAAATCAGCTATCAAGGAAACCATTCAATAGAGTCTTAAACTGGCATGGCTCCATGTCAGTATTAGTGAGTCCAAGGGCGTAGATTTGGTTTTGGCATTGGTGGGGACGGATGATTCAACCACTGAACCCTGCCCTGTTTCTTTTTTTTTCCCTTTTTGTCTTTGCTTCTTGATTTTAAAAAAAAAGGAGAAATATACTTGCCTACATATGCTATTTTGCGTGCTTTTAAACCATTTAAAATTACAGTTCATAGTTTTATATGTGAATTATATAATGTTAAATTACTATTAAACAAATGACTGACTAAGTATTTTAGGCTTTAGTTTACTCTAGCTATATTCCATATAAATCAGGTATCATACAAAATAAAAAATAGCTTCAAATACAGTCATGACAATAAAAGAATATGACTTTAAGAACTTAACAACATTACTTCAGTTATACTACACCAACATCTGTTATATTTTGGCACTAAGGAAACACTGAATGACCTGGTGGTTTTTGTCCATAAAACTACTCATCTAAGATTACCACAAAGTAAAAGATCTCTCAGCAAAATTATGCAACAGTTTAGGCACACAATTGCCCCGATCAAGTCAGTGAGCTGGGATTTTTTATTCTAAACATGAACTACTGTTACAGCAACAGACATGGACTACTGGTGTCCCACACAACAACTCAATGTCCACTATGTGAAGGAGCCAAACACATGCCTGCTCCTCTCGTTAACTGAGATAAACTGCTGCCATATTTGTTTTACATCTATACTGTCCAGTCTCTCCTGGTGGACATGGCATACAGCAGCATTGTTTAATCTCATTTGAGTCATTGTTAACCTTAGCCATCTTTTTAGTCTTCTGAGAGCACTGAAGCTTCTTTCGGCCTCAGTACATGCGTTTTATCCTCAGATTACAATTATTATTCTGTGCTTGATGTGCCTCACCTTTGGCCCTGGCTCTTCCCCTCTGACTGCACTAGGACATATTGCCACCTGATAAAATAACACATTGATTCGTGCCATATAAAAAGTGAGACATGTCAATTCAGATTCTTTGTCAAATATAAACTAATGAATCAATTTACATCAGCAGCCTAACAATTGTTATGATAATAAATACTAGTTAATCTATAGCACCAAATCATCAGTCAGTCACCCGTGACCTCGCCTCTTCACCTCTGTCAGAGCTACAACATGGCAGAGCTGCCTCTGTCACCTGATAAATAACAGTGAGACATTCCAAATACATGCAGTCACACATGTGCTTCAAATACAGTAATGAACCTTTCTTAAATAGATAACTATCATATCTGATATCATATCTCACAGTACAATAATATTGAATGGGTTGCATTGTTGTATTTTGTCATGTTTCTCAGGTCTTTGTCTGAATTTCTACGAACATTATTGCTAAGGATTGTCTTATTGCATTGGAGTCACACTGGGTTAAATATGTACACTTGAGTTTTAAGGGGTATTTATTATTTTCTTCTTTTTTTTGGGTTGTATGGAAGCCCCAAACGCAATTTCATTGTTCTTGACAATGACAATAAATAAATACTACTACTACAACCAACAAGTCATCATCCAATTTCACCTGTGATCTTGTATCACCATTGCTCTCTATCACCTGACAAATAGGACATACGTGACAATAAGAATAAAATGTGCACCTGCTTCAGTGTTTCTGTCAATTTGTGCAGATCTTGACTCATCAGTAATGTTTGTAGGCTGAGTGCATTTTTAAAACAATTTGTGCAAACTGCACTCCAAGGTGGACTGAATGAGACGTTGACAGATCGTTTTTTTTCTTTTTATCGGGTTTGTTTTTCTTTACTCGAAGAGATTAAATTATTGGTGGAGACATGTCTTTTCCGTCCATGCCAAATCTACGCCCTTGAGTGAGTCAGCTTCGCTGATAAAGGCAGGCCTTGCAAATCCAGACCCGTCCAAAAATGCCTCTCTGCCCCCTCAATTGAATGCTATACTGATGTTCTTTTGTGTTAGAAATACAATTAATTCCTAAAGTCTGACAATAAATGTCTTAAACATCCACACTGGCAATAAGTCAGTGCAGTTACAACTCAAGTTAATTATTCTGCTATTTCAAGTATTAAAAATTATGCTAGTTTGTCCAATTAAGTTAAGCCTCTGAAAAGGTGAAATTGTGTCATTTCCAAACAGCTCCAAACTGTTTTTGTTAAAAATAAATAAATAAAAGACAGCTCCTACTGTATTTGTACACTTCTTTGGGTGTCACAAGGCTTTTCAAAAAAAAGAAGAACATATATGTTTAAAGATTGCCTACCTTCACATTGTACTAAGAATTTGTTCATCATAGATGTATACAGGAGACTTTCACTTTAGTGGTCACAGTTGTGTTGTGTCACACTTTCACCATCAAACAGCCAACAGTACATTATTGTCCAATTAATTTATGCAGTTTTAAATAAAATGCTCTGTGTAAAAAGTAAAATAGAACAGTAACTTGAGTTAAAATTTTCCTTCTTTCATAATTATATATAAATGTATAATATTTTTGCAGATTGATTTTGTCCGGGGTTTTTTTTGTTGTTGTTGTTGTTTTCATAACCGTTATTTTATTATTATGATAAAATGCAAATAGAATTATCACATTTTATCATAATAAAACCTTTGGTTTCATCAGGTCACCTTTCCTGACAGACCGACAGGGAATTAAACATTTAGCCCTTATAAGTTAAAGCAGCCTAGCTGATTGTTGTTGCTGACCATATCCATCCCTTTATGACCACAGTGTACTCATGTTCCAATGACACACAATCTCACAAAGTTCAAATTTTCTCAAACTGGTTTCTTAAATGCAACATAAACGGTCACCAGATTGTAGTTCAATAGAGTAGCCGATCTTTGGAATGTGGTGGAATGGGCCATTTATCTCATGGGTGTACAACAGCTGTGTGAGGCTATCATGTCAACAATCTCTGAGGAATGTTTCAAGCACTTTGTTGAATTGATGCCATCATAGAATTAAGGCACTTCTGGTGATGAAATGAGGTCCAACCAAGTAGAAGCAAGCTATTCTTTTTTTTTTTTTTGCCTGTCCTATTTGGCTCTTTTGCCATCAGAATTGTTGTCTAAAGGCAAAGAAAGATGCCCAACGGATTTACTTTACCAAATTGACCATCCCAGCCTTGCCGTAATGGTCCATTTGATTCACCTTTTATTGTTTATTTTATTTTCACTTACTGAATACGGGACAGACTTGACTGGGGGAAAGAAGGGGAGAAAGAAAGAGGGAAAGAGAAACAGCTGAGAAGAGGGACGGGGGAGAAGGGCAAAAAACAAAAACCAACAGAATGAGCAGAAAAAAAAAAAAGAAAAAAAAGAAATAAAAAATGCATATATCAATCACCTGGATCACCTGCTGAGAAAGAAAAAAGAAAGCAAGCAGAAGAGAACAAGAGTAATAGAATAAACAGCATCACAATGATATATGGGAATATGGCAGTAAATACTAAATATTAAACATTATTGTGCAGCACATAAGATCAACAGAACACAGTGTGCTTTGAGGTAGGAGCCAAAAAGGGTGTAGTTTGTGGGTGTGATCACCCGTGTGTACACCTGTGAGCATGGACGCGCTTGTTTTTTTGTTTTTTGTTTTTAAAAGGTTCCGTCATGTAATGATCTGCTAGAGGGTGTGGGGGGGCCACAGCCCCGTCCTCCAGGGCATGAAGCAGGTATGGAGGAGATCAAAACTCCAGACATCCAGAGACCCCAGAACACAAGAGACCAAGGAAGACCAACAGAGGGGCAGCCGCGCCACTGTCCCAGAAAGAGCTGAGGAGAGTCCCAGATGAGGGCTCACTCAGCAGCCGCGGAGCAAAAGCCAGGGGGAGTTGCAGTGACGCGCCCGTGAGCTCCGCCGGCAGCCAGCCGTGCCTGAGTGACCAAGCCCCAGGCCGAGAGGCCGGGGGCACCCCACCTCCAAAGTGGCCCGAGCGAGCCCCAGGCTCCAGGCCCCGATAAGCGGCCGCCAAGGAGTGAGCCGGTGTGTACCTGGACGCCCATCCCCGGACACAAAGAACCACCAACGCACCGACACCTGAGGGAGTCCGCCACTGGCAGGGGAAGTGGTGGTAGGGGGAGATAGGCCTCCAAACCTTGGAGGGCCTAAGATGTCCCCAGAGAGGTGGCGCCTGACACCCAACCTGACATATAGACACAGACATACAGGCACACACAGATACAAACATCCATTCCCACCCTCATGCTCTCATATGCACTTAGAAGCAAGCTATTCTTAATGAAGTGATCATTTGGTAGCATTAACTTATTTTCTAAACATATTGCGCAGTGTTGCATCAACACAAAGTTAAATTACCCCCTCAACGGGGCGGGGTGTTCAGTACCGTTCTACTCACTTTCTGAGGAATTGAAACTGAAGAGCTGAACAAAGCCTATTTCACTTTCTGTCCTGACACATCGTGTACTTCTTTCTTACTTTTCACCATGAAACCTTTTGGAGCTCTGATCCTGGTTTTTGTCCACTTATGAGCTTATGATTCATTTGTCTTGTTCTTTAGATAATCAGATAATCACTGGTCCTTTCAGCTCTTCCATTTTTAGACCAAACTGTAAGAGACATGATCACCTTGAAAAGCACATCTGAACCACAATCATTCTGTGATGGAAAAAAAAAGCATAACTCTTAAAAAATTAGGTGAATATGTAAGATGTTTTTCCATTGACAGTTTGATTTAAAATACACTATAGTCATGTACAGATGCAAAACTAATTTTAAAAATTGCCTTTTTAAATAAATATATCAAATTATGGAGCTCACAGTATTTTGCAATAGAAATGGCAGATCCTGAAGGCCCCACAGCCCGTAGTACGTGCAGCACTGCGCTCTGAAACGAATTAATTTCAATTGCTTGCACCTCGCAATAAGGTTTCACTTTTCTTTTTGTTGAACTTGAAATTGAATCTTAACAAAAAAGCTATTTACCTGCATGTACTCTATAGATCTGCAGGTTATTATTTTATCTAATCTGGTTCTTGTTGATTTGTTTCTTTATTAATATAAGTCTTGGTCCTTTGCCTTTTCTTTTCTTTCTTTTTTCTTTTCCTGGTGCATTCTCTGAGCTGTGGTACCACGAACTTTATGAGAAGCCTTTTCTCTGAATGAAAAGAAAAAGCTTTTCTTCATCTCATTAAGACATCTGCAGTCTAATGGATGATGCTTTGTATTTGGAGAATCTTCATCCATGTATGACAGCTGTCTTTGTTTCTCTGCAGCATGTGGATTAAAATGCTACGTATGTGCATTCTCTGACCCTCACTCCTGCACTGATGTCTTAACTTGTCCTGCTGGTATGGACCGATGTTTCAGCCTTACTACAAGCGGTAAGTTGTTCTGCAGTGTATTAAGTGTTTAAAGCTGTAAATCATACATTTTATGAACATAGCATTAGTTAAACTGAGGTTTTCCCATCATGTCTTACAGGTACCGTCACTAAAAGCTGCATAAACAGTGTCTCATGTGTCAGTCCTATGAGCTGCTGTGAAGGGAACTTGTGCAACAGTGCTATACCAACTGGTCCCAGTGCTATGCTCCTGCTGATGTATTCAGCCATAATCACCATCTTCCTCTGAAGCTCTGGAACAACTACATCTTAATCATGTTTTACTTTGTTCTTAACTAAAAATTACAATCCAGGAATAGTTAACAACTGGTTCATAAGGATGGGCAAAGTTCCCTTTGAGATTTTCAAACTCCATAATGCTTTGGACAAAGATTTTTTTATAGTTTACCAGAGTTTTCCTCACAGCTGATTTTAAATCAGTCAATATGTGACTGAAGTGCAGGCATCCAGCTTTCTCTGAATATGTGCACTGTGCTTCACCAAAGTCTTTAAACAGGAAGGTCTCTCCACCAGGCAGAAACCTTAGAATGCCTCAAGGTACTTATGTGGGCAGTCAATGCATCTACATTTGTCACATTTCACCTCTAAAATAAGGGTTTTAAACTCTTCTCTGAAAGACTGTTTGCAGTCTCTCTCCTATATTGTCTTGGGTTTCATTTAATCATGTTCTTCTACATCTAGGAAACGATTCAAAGGAGTCTTAAACTGGGATTGCTCCATGTAAGCGTTAGTGAGTCAGCTTTGCTAATAAGGGCAGGCCTTGCAAATCCAGACCTGTCCAAAAATGCCTCTCTACCTCCTCAACTTTTATGTTATAAATACAATTAAATCTTAAATTCTGACAATGAAAGTCTTAAATATCCACACTGGCAATAAGTCAGTGCAGTTACAACTCAAGTTAATAATCCTGCTATTTCAAGTATTAAAAATTATGCTAGTTTGTCCAGTTAATTTAAGCCTCTGAAAAGGCGAGTCTGTGTAATCTCCAAACAGTTAATACTGTTTTTGTAAAAGCCCTTAAATTAAAGCTTAAAGTATGCACTTCAAATGCATATAGCTGTGCGTTTAAAATACACTACACACCACAAAAACTGCTTTTATCCAACAAACTGTACCAAACTGGAACTACGCAGGTGCAGCTGTCTATTTTCCCACCACTTCAAACGTACTCATTCACAAATAATTTCATGAGCTCATTCTGAGACTCAGACATGAAGTTGGACTGAACTTACCAACAATGTTATTTTGTCTTTTGTAAAAGACAGTATCAGGAATATATATGGCACTACACAAAAATGTCTGTGTGGATGAGTAGGCTGGAAAAAAACACCATTAATGTTAACAGCTTTCATTTAATAACGTCTAACATTCTTACCAGTTATACTACATACAATACTTCTTTGTGTGTCAAAGAGCTTTTCAAAAAAAACAAAACAAAGAACATATATGTTTAAAGCACTTCTGGTAGTAAACTGAGGTCCAACCGAGTAGTAGTAACCTATTCTTAATTAACTTTATGATTGCTGCCTTTTGCAGCACTGCAAATCTATCCTGTGTATCTTAATAGTGGTGATCATTTGGTAGCATTAACATCTTTTGGAGAACATGTGGTGCAAGAAGATAATGAGAGTAATGTTGCATCGACATAAGGTGAATTCACCTTCTCAAGAGGGTGGGGTGTTCAATACCATCCTACTCACGTTCTGAGGAATTGAAACTGAAGAGCTGAACAAAGCCTATTTGACTGTCTGTCCTCCTGACACATGGTGTACTTCTTTCTTACGTCTCACCATGAAACTTCTTGGAGCTCTGATCCTGGTTTTGAGTTTGTCTGCAGGTAAGAGCAACTTGTGATTTATTCGTCTTGTTCTTTACCAGATAATCAGATAATCACTGGTCCTTTCAGCTCTTCTAATTTTATTTTTTCCATTAAAAGTTTGATTTAAAATACACTATAGTCATGTACAGCAAGCTATTATTAATGAAGTTTATGATTGCTGCCTTTTGCAGTAAAGGAAATCCATCTATGTGCATCTTAAAACTAGTGATCATTTGGTAGCATTAACTTTTTTGTAAACATATTGCACAATGTTGCATCGGCACAAAGTTTAAATTACCTCCTAAACAAGGCGGGGTGTTCAGTACCATCCTACTCACTTTCTGAGGAATTGAAATTGAAGAGCTGAAACATTAAAAGTTTGATTTAAAATACACTATAGTCATGTACAGATGCAAAACTATTTTAAAAATTGCCTTTATAAATCAAATTATGGAGCTCACTGTATTTTGTAATAGAAATGGCAGATCCTAAAGGCCTTTTCCCACAGCACCCAACACGCAGCGCTGCGCTTTGAAACACATTAATTTCAATTGCTTGCACTGCACAATAAGGTTCCATTTGCTTTTTATTGAAGAGCAGAGGCGGAGCCAGACATTTGAAACACCCGGGGCTTAGCCCTAAAGGGTAGTATGCATGTGGGATTTTTTTTTTTTTTTTTTTTGGGGGGGGGGGGGGGGGGTAGAAATGATTGAAAGATTAATTGGCTCTGTTTTGAGTTTTGTTCAAAAAAGAATGACTTCATATAGGGAAAAGTATATATCACATATGCAGGACACCTTAAACTAGTTTTTTAATTAAGCAGCAAGGCAGAACAAAGTCGGGGCTGTATCAAGACACGAGGACTAAACCCCAATTCAACCAGACCCAGAACTGATCCGGAATTAAAACAGGACTACAACATTTCAAAATCAGGACTACTGAGGACTTAACCAAGACAGAACCAGAATCAGAACTAGATGATAGTAGCACTAAAAATCATCATATACCTGCACTACACTTATTTTTTTAATTCTACCAAAGTACACTATTTAGATTGAGAAAAGTTTATATAATTATTTAGCCTTGTTGTGCAAACAAGCCTGCATAACTTAATAAATGTAGAATTTGAAAAATAGTAAACCTAAAAAGAAACACTAGGTACGAGATACATGAGTACCTATGATACGGTGATACTTTTGGTAAACAACCATTTGACTAACATGTGTGTCTCACCTGCTCTTGTTCCATCTCTGTTCTGTCCTCATTCTCTATCTCCCTCTCTGTTCCTCTCTCTCTCTCTCTTTGTTCCTCTCTCTCTCTCTCTCTGTTCCTCTCTCTCTCTCTCTCTGTTCCTCTCTCTCTCCCTCTCTGTTCCTCTCTCTCTCTCTCTTTGTTCCTCTCTCTCTCTCTCTCTGTTCCTCTCTCTCCCTCTCTGTTCCTCTCTCTCTCTCTCTGCTCCTCTCTCTCTCCCTCTCTGTTCCTCTCTCTCTCTCTCTGCTCCTCTCTCTCTCCCTCTCTGTTCCTCTCTCTCTCTCTCTTTGTTCCTCTCTCTCTCTCTCTGTTCCTCTCTCTCCCTCTCTGTTCCTCTCTCTCTCTCTCTCTGCTCCTCTCTCTCTCTCTCTCTCTGTTCCTCTCTCTCTCTCTCTCTGTTCCTCTCTCTCTCTCTCTGTTCCTCTCTCTCTCTCTCTCTGTTCCTCTCTCTCTCTCTCTGTTCCTCTCTCTCCCTCTCTGTTCCTCTCTCTCTCTCCCTCTCTGTTCCTCTCTCTCTCTCTCTCTCTGTTCCTCTCTCTCTCCCTCTCTGTTCCTCTCTCTCTCTCTCTCTCTGTTCCTCTCTCTCTCCCTCTCTGTTCCTCTCTCTCTCTCTCTCTCTGTTCCTCTCTCTCTCTCTCTGTTCCTCTCTCTCTCCCTCTCTGTTCCTCTCTCTCTCTCCCTCTCTGTTCCTCTCTCTCTCTCTCTCTCTGTTCCTCTCTCTCTCTCTCTCTGTTCCTCTCTCTCTCTCTCTGTTCCTCTCTCTCTCTCTCTCTGTTCCTCTCTCTCTCTCTCTGTTCCTCTCTCTCTCCCTCTCTGTTCCTCTCTCTCTCTCTCTCTCTGTTCCTCTCTCTCTCTCTCTGTTCCTCTCTCTCTCTCTCTCTCTGTTCCTCTCTCTCTCTCTCTCTGTTCCTCTCTCTCTCTCTCTGTTCCTCTCTCTCCCTCTCTGTTCCTCTCTCTCTCTCCCTCTCTGTTCCTCTCTCTCTCTCTCTCTCTGTTCCTCTCTCTCTCTCTCTGTTCCTCTCTCTCTCCCTCTCTGTTCCTCTCTCTCTCTCTCTCTCTGTTCCTCTCTCTCTCTCTCTGTTCCTCTCTCTCTCCCTCTCTGTTCCTCTCTCTCTCTCTCTCTCTGTTCCTCTCTCTCTCTCTCTCTGTTCCTCTCTCTCTCTCTCTGTTCCTCTCTCTCTCTCTCTCTGTTCCTCTCTCTCCCTCTCTGTTCCTCTCTCTCTCTCCCTCTCTGTTCCTCTCTCTCTCTCTCTCTCTCTGTTCCTCTCTCTCTCTCTCTGTTCCTCTCTCTCTCTCTCTGTTCCTCTCTCTCTCTCCCTCTCTGTTCCTCTCTCTCTCTCTCTCTCTGTTCCTCTCTCTCTCTCTCTCTGTTCCTCTCTCTCTCTCTCCCTCTCTGTTCCTCTCTCTCTCTCTCTGTTCCTCTCTCTCTCTCTCTCTCTGTTCCTCTCTCTCCCTCTCTGTTCCTCTCTCTCTCTCTCTGTTCCTCTCTCTCTCTCTGTTCCTCTCTCTCCCTCTCTGTTCCTCTCTCTCTCTCTCCCTCTCTGTTCCTCTCTCTCCCTCTCTGTTCCTCTCTCTCTCTCTCTCTCTCTCTGTTCCTCTCTCTCCCTCTCTGTTCCTCTCTCTCTCTCCCTCTCTGTTCCTCTCTCTCTCTCTCTCTCTGTTCCTCTCTCTCTCTCTCTGTTCCTCTCTCTCTCTCTCCCTCTCTGTTCCTCTCTCTCTCTCTCTGTTCCTCTCTCTCTCTCTCTCTCTGTTCCTCTCTCTCCCTCTCTGTTCCTCTCTCTCTCTCTCTCTGTTCCTCTCTCTCTCTCTCTCTCTGTTCCTCTCTCTCTCTCTCTGTTCCTCTCTCTCTCTCTCTCTCTGTTCCTCTCTCTCTCTCTCTGTTCCTCTCTCTCCCTCTTTGTGCTGACAATCATCAAATATACAGTTGAAACCAGATATTTACATACTCTTCAGATCAAAACACAAACACTTTTTTAATTGTAACATCAAATCAGACTAAATGTTTATTTTTTTAGATTGATAAATATAAAAAACATATTTGTTAACTTTAAGAGTAAAGAGAGAAACTACCTGTATTTCTTAATTGTAAATGGCACCAAATTGTATTCAAAACTGAGCCACACTTATTGACATCTCTTAATTTTCCCATTTCAAAGAAACAGGCTCTGTGTTTTGCCTTATATGCATCCACAGCTGTGCCACCAATTTACTCACATGGACTCTACTAACCTATCAGAAGCTTCTTCAGCTCAGAATGGAATCGTCTGGAGTTTTCTTATTAATTAACAATAAATTTAGTGTACATGTGCTCCTAAATTTGATGAAAGTGATAAAAAATAGACAGCTCTGTCTCTCTTTATTCTGACATTTAACTAATTCAAAAGATTTCAATATTTATTTATCCAAAACAAAACAAGTTTACTCTAAATTGATGTTGTACAGTAAAAAAATGTTCTTGTGTTTTCCATAAAGTGTATGTAAATATCTGGTTTCAACTGTGAATATACTGCTGTGTATTGAAATTCCTCTTGTTTTGCATAGAAATATACTGAACAACATACAAAGCATAATATATAAAATACTACCAGAGTTTTTTCTTTGAAAGAAGCCCCTTATGTCCATTCTTGTATATCAGTGCATTACTGAAACCGGTTTATTTAGCCGTGGAGGGCAACAACTGAAAATATGAAATAAACACAAATGTAAGCTAAGACTCTCTAAAGAAACAGCATTGTTGTTGTTCGGCTTTTCAAGAGCAAGTAACATAATATTGGTCAAGTGATCAGTTTGATATCAATCTTTCGTGATACACCGTCATATTTACATTATTTGTACATACAAATGATTTGCTTTGGTACCTGGTCAAACTTAAGCTCTCCTTAGTATGGCTGGCTCCGTTTCTCCAACAGCGCATTCACAGGCAGCAGCTGCCCCGCCCTCTCGCTCAGTCGCTTAGGCTACGTTCACACTGCAGGCGAAAGCGCATCAAATCCGATTTTTTTGACCCTATGCGACCCATATCCGATCATGGTGCGACAGTGTGAACGACACAAATCCGATATTTTCAAATCCGATCTGGGTCACTTTCGTATGTGGTACTGAATCCGATACATATCCGATGTCTCAGAAAGCGACTGCTGTGTGAACGGTCAAGTCGCATTAAATCCGTCTTTTACGTCACTGACACAAGACAGACGCCAATTATCAGCGCCAGAGAAGACATCGCGAACGCTTCCTGGCCATCCGGTGAAACTGCTGGGAAGACAACGTTGGAGAAACGTTAACATTTTATTTGTACTGCATAACCTGCAGGTTCTGACAGAAATCTGCAACTATCCTTTGAAGCACCGCTCCTCTAAAACAGCAATAGCCTAAGGATCATTATTAGGTTATCTACATTATTATGTAAATAACAAAATAACTTAAAGCAAAAATCGGGAAACATGAAGTCCGAAGTCTTTATATTAAGGCCATCAGTCAAACAATATAGTTTGTTCTGGGTCTAAACAGAGCGCGTTGTGTATGACGTCTTCTTTTGCGCATGCGGGCCGCTTTAAGCGTTCACACTAGAGCGCGTTTGCTGTCGCATTTTATTTGTAGTGTGAACGAGCAGACAAAAAAATCGGATTTGATCAAAAAATCGGAATTGAGCACTAAGACCTGCAGTGTGAACGTAGCCTTAGTGCCTGAGCTCGGATCATACCAATATCAGGGGGGATTCACGCACAGTCGTAAATTCCCACAGTGTGCACTATGTGCTTCGAATATTGTGTGTACTTTTTGTTTTATACAGTTGTCAGCCAGACATCTAACTATGAAAAAAATTACACTCCAAAATACCCCGGGCTTCTGACAAAACAACCCGGGCTTAAGCCCAGTAAGCCACCCCCACGGTCCGCCCCTGTTGAAGAGAGCTATTTACCTGCATATACTCTATAGATCTGCAGGGTATTATTTTATCTAATCTGGGTTCTTGTTGATTAGTTTTTTTGAGGAATTAAACTCCTGGTCCTTTGCCCTTTCTCTCTCTCTCTCTCTTTTTTAATTTCCTGGTGCATTCTCTGAGCTGTGGTACCACAAACTTTATAAGAAGCCTTTTCTCTGAATGAAAAAAAAAGCTTTTCTTCATCTCAGTAAGGCATCTGCAGTCTAATGGATGATGCTTTGTATTTGGAGAATCTTCATCTATGAATGACAGCTGTCTTTGTTTCTTTGCAGCATGTGGATTAAAATGCTACGTATGTGCATTCTCTGACCCTCACTCCTGCACTGATGCCTTAACTTGTCCTGCTGGTATGGACCGATGTTTCAGCCTTACTACAAGCGGTAAGTTGTTCTGCAGTGTATTAACAAGTGTTTAAAGCTGTAAATCATACATTTTATGAGCATAGCATTAGTTAAACTGAGGTTTTCCCATTATGTGTTGAAGGTACCGTCACTAAGAGCTGCATAAACAGTGTCTCATGTGTCAGTCCTATGAGCTGCTGTGAAGGGAACTTGTGCAACAGTGCTATACCAACTGGTCCCAGTGCTATGCTCCTGCTGGTGTCTTCAGCCATAATCACCATCTTCCTCTGAAGCTCTGGAACAACTACATCTTAATCGTGTTTTACTTTGTTCTTAACTAAAAATTACAACCCAGGAATATTAAGCCATTTTTTAAATAATGTATGGATATTTCTTTTCAATAAAACCACAATAATGTATCAACTACTGAATTGTTTAATTCCTAGGATTCTGCAATTCACATCACTACAGCAGAAAGATTTTTTTGTGAGCTCTAACAGAAAGACAAACAAAACAGGACAGAAAAATAGACGTTATTGCGAGCAGATCAATCATTTATTTTTTTAGCTGTCTGATAAAGACTTATTTAATTACTTTTTACAGTTATTTCCACAAATGCAGAAATCACTTTTCCCACCCATTTGATGTGCTCACTCTGTGACTGAGATGACTCTTTCATAAGAGACGCATCAGGCATATACAGTGTTTGCAACTGTGAAAAACAGGTCTTTAAACATGAATAACCTGAAAAAGTCAACATTGATGCAAAAGTCAGGTAGATGAATTTCACCTAGTCTGATCGCAGGTAAATACACATAAGTCATTCATGACAATACATACAGTACTTCTCTAGATGTCACACGAAAAACAAACATATACCATATGCATAAATAAAATTAAATATTTGTTCTTTGGCAGTCTACCTTCACTCAATCACGGGGGGGGGGGCAACAACAACAAAATATTTTTACACAGAAAACTTTCCCTTTAACATTCACATCTCAAACAGTATGTGATAGCCAAATCCACTTATTGTGTTTTAAGTGAATGTCCTTTTAAAAACCTTCATAGATACATGTTATATTTTACATTTTGCGATTAACCTATTTAACATAGGTTAGATTCTCACACAATCTCACACAAGCTTTCCTGGTTTCACAACAAAGTAAGGTTACTAAAAAGAAGTACGAAATTATGTATGCATCCATTTACTTATTCATTTGAAGAAATGCCGCTGTGTACTGTGTCAGTAAAAACCATTCTATGTAAAATTTTAACATTTCCTGTGGTAGGATCAAGAATGCAAGAAAAAAAAAAACATAAACACGGCCAATTTATAGGATTTATCATTTGTAAGTTGCTGTAATTCCAAGACAAATTCATATACAATAACACTGCTGTTTTCATTACTTTCTAGCGAGGCATTCAAATTACTTGGTGTGCTTTACTCTCATGCTGGCAATAACTATGAAAGAGCAGACAAACATTTAAACTCTTCATGCGCTTTGCAATGTCACTGCTTTGAAACACTGCATCAAAAACATCAATGTATGTAGAAATGTGTTTTATCCCTCTGGTTCTCTTTGCTAAGGTTGGCATACCATAGATTAGCTAATAAGGCAAATGAAGCCACAAGGCAGACATAGATGGCACACTAATATATGGCATCTTTGAGAATAATAACTGTTTTACAAGGTAAATCAGTTATAATAATAGAGTAGTGTGCAAAAGTCTTGAGCCACCCCTCATTTCTCTTTATTTTAAAGTTATGACTAGGAAATATGACAGCAATTTATTGAAATACAATTTTATGCCTGTCAAACTGTGTAAACCTTGGATTTTTGTTGATTCGGCTAAAATAAACAAAAAAAAAAACAAAAACGGAAATATTTATATGTTTTTGAGACCGGCTGGTAGCAAAACAGTCCCTAAGATACAGTTTAAAATTGGTTCCTTACAAAGTTGTCTGTGATAAACACAACAGTAGTTCATCCCTTGTGTTAGGTGTCTTCCTTTAAGCTCTAGTTATTCATAGGTCAGTGTTAAGTGGCTTCGCAAACAATAAACACATCTAAAAATAGTCAGCTACACGACTTGGGCTGAAAACAAGTAAAAGCCAAAATCCATAGAAAAAAAAATCTGA
Organism: Copadichromis virginalis; assembly: GCF_057382275.1. Classification (NCBI taxonomy): domain Eukaryota; kingdom Metazoa; phylum Chordata; class Actinopteri; order Cichliformes; family Cichlidae; genus Copadichromis; species Copadichromis virginalis. The sequence goes on from NC_140629.1 coordinate 29,211,278, forward strand.
AAGACCTTCAGACAAGCCTGGACAACTATTGCCCAAAATACACTTAAAAATTGCAAGGAAGTTTGGCTCCTTCGAATTAAAATAAGACAATAAGAAGCGGTGCAAGACTTTTGCACAGTAATGTATAACAAATATATTACTGTGGATCAATAATAAATATCTTTTAAATGTACCCTGAGCAGTTAAGTTGACTTGTGCAGACTTTTTTAATAAAAAGCATAAAGCAGTAGATTTTGGCACTAAAATAATATAATGGCACTATAGGTTATGGGACTTACTGACATAAAAGTATTTGCAGCTTATTGTTAACCCCTTTATTCATCCCCAGAATCATGCATATTTAAAAACATCCAACAGTATCCACAAATAAAAATTAATAAATATAAAGAGCAATTAATCAAAAGACTGTAAAATGTAGATGTCAGTGCAATGCAAATTAATGCATGTTAGCTTAAAAAGTTAAAAACACAGACTTAAGTATGGCTATAGTGCATTTTTTATTGCCTAACCCAGTCACCCCCAAAAAGACCCCCTAAATGGTACAGTTACTTCTATTAATAAGCTAATGGAAATAATATTAACCCAAAACCGCCGCCATGCTTGCTGTAGAGCTTTGGGCTTTGAGAAAAAAAAAAACGCAGTATTAGATGGCCACTAAGGCTAAGAATGGTGATGATACAATCACAGATCGGATCTTCTATTGGCTGTGAAAGGCACACAAGGATGAGGATTAGCTTAAGGATGCAAAATGAGAATTAGAAGGTAATTCTAATTCTTTGGGCGGAGGGTTTTAATCTGCAGGCAGAAGTCCTGACAAAGAGCAGGATGGAAGAGACATGAGGTTAATCTTCATTAAAATGTCACTTTACTCTCAACTCAAGCTTCTGGTGGTGCCTCCCTGCTTTTACTTGGCATGTGTGCTCAAACTAATGTGTGCGGACGCGTGCGTGTGTGTGTCAGTCCGGTTTTCAATTCTTTAATGCCTTCAAAGAACCCTTGTAAAGAAAGCGATCTCATCCAGGTCCACAGGGTAATCAGTGAGGTACATGGGACCTTTATCATAATGTTCCCCCTTGTAGCTTTTCCATCGTCCTGCAGGCAAGTAGATATCCCTCTCTTGCTTTCCTGGCTCCAACACTGGCGCCACCATGAGGTCATCCCCAATCAGGAACTGGGAGTCGATCTTATAGGCAGCCTCATCATCATTGGCAATCCACCAGAGGGGCCTTATGATTGGGTCTCCTGTATCAAGAACCACATGTGCCAATTCAAGAACTTTTGGTGCCACCAGAGTTTCATGGAGCCCTGTGAACTTCTGTGCTATCTTTACCACCTGCAGATGCACAAAGACATTGAGTTAGCATGGAGCAGAGGCCACCTAACAGACAGCAGAGTAATAAAACCATCCACACGTCCTGCTTCAATTTATGCATCAAAGCACATAGAAAAAGAACTGACTTATTGTTTTTGACTTGTGATCAGTACTTGTATATTTTCTAGGAGAAATATTTGTTAATGAAAATGGCATTTTATTTATTCTTTTTTTTTTTTTTGAGAAAAATCTGATTTTCTTTAGCGCTTTACGGTGTACGGAGGTCAGAAGAAGGTAAGGCAACATTCACTAAGCCAGAGAGACACAAGAAAATGTTTAAAGCTTCTAAACCTTGTGTACAGGGTAAGTTGACTTGGATGAGTATTTTTATATTAAAATCAACTCGGAGCCCACATGGTCTTATAGCTGGACAGTCAGAGGGCATGATCTGGAATGCTTTTTAGAAATTAACCTGTCTGAAACAATGTTTACATCTCTAAAGTGCAAAACTGCTGTTAGAAGTATAAATCTTATCTGGGCATTCTTCTCTGTCATCCTGAGAGAGAGATTTTTGGTGTCCAGTAGGAGGACTTGAAAAAAAAAACTACTAACTGTTTTTGCTGCTGTATTGTTATTTGTTTTAACTTTTTTTTTAATTTCTATCATGGTACACTACATGCTACATGTATTACAACACCACCCACTCTATGCAAGATCTTACCACATGGAGTGATCATAAGAAAAGTAAAGAGACCACATTAAAGCACTTCATTATGCTGGATGGCCTAAAACAAATAGGTCAGGACTCACAGTGTTCCCACAGTGTGGTCAAGTATGTCATGGACTGAAAAGACTGGTACCTAGAAAATGTGTCAAGGAAGAGGCAGAAAAGAAAAGCTGACTGAAGTAGATGAAAGGCACCTCAAGATTTTAAGTGCTATAGACAAAAAGCAGACCACTGCTGATTTTCAGGCAGCGATAAATGCTTCTAGATCAGAGTATGAGGTTTCCAGAATGACCATAAACTGACGACTGAACAAATAGGAAGGAATAACTGAGCGCTGCAAACAGAAGCGTTTCAGATTTGCCAACAAGCACAAACACTGGACTAAAGATGACTGGAAGAAGGTACTCATACAGTCGTAAACATAAGAGTCCAAGTTTAAACTCTTTTACTTTCGCAGAAGAGCTGAATAACATTTTGATGCGAGACTAGTTACGGTGTGAGTTTCCATTTCTGCAAATAGCATGGGGAGATTAGAGCAAAGCACCAGTATCATTAATAGAAAGGTCTAACAAAACATCTTGGAGCATCATGGAATCACTTTTGAACTAAAACTGATTGCCATGGGTTCATTTAATGACAAGAAAAGGCAAGACAGACTATTTGACTAAGAAAAGGGAATCTGATGCGCTGGCCAAATCGACATAATTCTATAAAATGTTATGTGTGATTAAGGACTATTTAGCTCTTTCAATATACATACATACATACATACATATATATATATATATAACTTCTAGTTTTAAACATTTTTTTGACAAATTTCTAAAATATTCTTGTTTTCTTTTTTATAACAGGTAAACAGATTTCATTTAACTGGTATGCATACCCTTAAATTCCCCATAACTGGTCTTTGTAGACCAGGGGTATCCAAACTCTGGCCCGCGGGCCAACTGCGGCCCGCGATCCATTTTTAATTGGCCCGCAAGTAATTTTATAAATAGAACAGAATATGGCCCGCACTTCAACTTTTGCTTATGTGTATTGCACTTCTTAGTTTTAACACCAGGGGGAGCTACTGTTGATCAAGGCAGTTGCTCCACCAAAAAGGACAATCACAGAAGAAATTTACCCCAAGTTACTAAACATGGCAGAACCAAAGAAGCGAAAGGTAGAAAGTGAATGCAGAAATATTCAGACATAGTGAGAGAGTGAATATTTCTTCATAGAATTCAAGGGGAAGTGTTTCTGTTTGATCTGCACTGAAACTGTGGCAGTTATGAAAGAGTATAATGTACGACGTCATTATGAAACCAAACATCAGGCCTATGCATCCTACACTGGTGCTGATCGAGTGCAGAAATTAAAGCAAAGGGTAGCTCTCCTGCAGGGTCAGCAACAGTATTTTTTTCGTGCACTCCTGTTATTAAGTCCAGTTCAGTCTGTTAATGTTGATAACGGTTTCAAACGAACGTTAATAGGTGTGTTGCTAAGCCTAATAACTTAAATAACAAACTTGAAATGTACCCGTCCCATTTTCCCCTTTATTGTTTTTTCTCTGTACTGTAAATCTTCTGTCTAAGAAGAAATCTGAGGCTGCTGTTCTGAGAATGAGCTACCAAAGCCTTTTCTGAATAAATCAATACAGATCCATTTATGGAAAGTTGTGATGAAGGCAGTTTTGTCTTTAATTATATTCAACAATATAACATATTTGACCACTTTTAAGTGTTTTTCTAACTTTAATACACTAAAGTTAAGGTTATATACCTAATTTCTAGTAAGAAGCCCAGCCCCTCCTATATTTTTATGTATGTGGCCCTCAGTGAAAAAAGTTTGGACACCCCTGGTGTAGATCTTTATGGTTTAAACTTTGGCGCCCTCCTGTGGTAGTTTTTAAACACACCAAAAAGAATTTGAAGCAACAATTATTCTGTCATTTCTCTACAAGCAAACAAACAGCCGCTTCACGATAATGTAAAGGTTAAGTTTAAGCGTCCCGTTCATTATTTAATCTGTAATTAGTATTTTGCACTATAATACTGATAGAGCAAAAAAGATCATTTTTACACCAACTGTAAAATGTGTTGCAAAATTGTTACAAACCCTATTACAAATGTTGCAAAAGTGTGTATGTGTGATGTACACACACACACAATTTAGTAAATTTAAATGCAGGAAAAGCTAAGAGGCTACACACTGTAAAATACTTTTCTACATCTAAAATTCATCGCTTGCTTTATTTGGCTTACCTCATTGTCATAAGCCCATGGAGGTATGGAGAACTGCATGGCGGGCATAAAGGCAGACAGCTCCAACCATCTGATGTACAGTTCTCTGTCTGGCAGACCATTTAACCCACCTTAAACACAGATGAAAGACTGTCAGATAAAACCAGATCAGAGAAAATCTGTTTTTTTAACAGAGCTAACGCTCTTAAAATGCATGCCATACCTGCAGTATGGTTCGGGTAGGCATTTCCTCCTATCATATCAGGTAAGACAAACTGGTAACCCAAAATGCCTATAGTCAGAACAGTAGGGATGATGGACTTGAGGCCGAGCTCGTAACCCCACACCGAGTCCCTGTCAATGATCCTGAAGAAGCAGGAGATGTTCTGACTCTGGTAACCAACCCTTAGCTCAGCATGCTCCATAAATGGTATAGCCATCTCTGTGTAGCGGCGGGTGAAGGTGGAAGGGTTTGACAGTGGGCCCAGGGTACTAAACTGACGGGGCAGGTAGCTCGTTTCTCCTGCATCAAACTTGAAGGAGGTCACCCCATAGCGACTTTTGAGCATGTGCAAGTTTGAGGAATACCATTCACGAGCGTCTGGGTTTGTGAAGTCCAAGATTCCTCCAATCCCGTTCCACCAGCGAACCAGAGCGGGCAGTTCACCGCCTGGCTCACGGACAAATAGCTCTTTCTCCACAGCTGCACCAAAATTTATGGAGTCATAGTTGATAAAAGGGTGCGTCCAGAGTGTAACTTGAAAACCGCCCTCTCTTAGTTTGTCAAACATGCCGCTTGCATTGGGGAACTTCTGCGGGTCAAAGTCAAACTCTCCGTAATCTGCTGTGTAGCGGTCATCCAGCTCCAGATGGGAGCAGTTGAAGCCATGCCTAGTAATGTCAGCGGCATAGCGCAGCAGCTTCTCCTGAGTTACAGCGGTCTTGTAGATAGCCCATGTGGACCACACTGGTTTTTTGAACAAATCAGCAGATGGGACTTTTATAGGCTTTGTGAAATACCGGCGCACCTGAGAAAAGAACATGAATGATTAGGGGAAAAAAGAAAAGAACATGAGGTAAGTGATTTGAGATGTTTTTAAATGTGTGGTTATTGTCTTTCATTCAAGCCTGCACAGGCTTTGTGCTTGATTAAACAAGTGTAAGGAAATATGCCTACTGGCGTCCTTACAATAACCAGATAAATTAGCTTAGGGGTTGCTTGGTCCCTTACAGCTTGAGAATTTCAGCTTTCCATGTCAAGAAATAACCAACTACATAAGCCAATTTTTAGACTTTTTCTAAAGATTTTACAAACACACTATAAGATTAGAATATTGATATCCTCATCAAGAAAGCATTTACAATTGGGGAAATCATTATTAATTCATAAGTTTGCTCTCTTACAAAGAAAAAACCTGAAAAAAAAAATCACTGCATAAAAGTTATAAATTGATTTGCAGGTTACAGAGTGAAATAAGTACTTAATACCCAAGCAAAATATGACTTAGTATTTGGAGGAGAAACCCTCCAAAGCACTGTCATGTCATCATTCACCAGGTTTGCACACATCTCAGGAGGGATTTTGGCCCACTCATCTTTACAGAAACACTCTTAATATTTTAGGTTTCTTGGCCTTCACTTGGCAACTCGAAGCTTCAGCTCCGTCCACAAATTTTTTAATAGAATTAAAGTCTAAGACTGGCCACGCCGAATCTTGACGTTTTGTACTTCTTTCGCCACACTATCTTTATCTTGATGCTATGTTGGAAGACCCATCCACAACCCATACGAAGTATCCTGGCTGAGGGAAGTAGGTTCTCATCCAAGATTTTACAGTACATGGCCCTATCCATTGGCCCCTCAATGTGATGGAGTTGTCCTATATTCTCAGAAGAAAAACAGCCTCATAGCATAATCTTTCCACCTCCATGCTTCACGTAGGGAATGCTACTCTTTGGGTCATACCCAGTATCTCTCTTCCTCCAAACCCAGACATGTAAAGTTGATGCCAGAGAGCTTGATTTTAGTTTCATCTGACCACTGTGCATTCGCCCAGGCCTTCTCTCAATCATTTAGATGTTCACTTACAAAACTTGAGATGATCCTGTACATTTGCGTTCTTGACCAGGTGACCTTGCGGGCGCTTCAAGATTTCAATCCATTATAGCATAGTGTGTTGCCAGTGGTGACAGATCACAGCTTTGAGGTGATCCATCACCTCTCTTATGATAGTCCTCGCCCATGAGGCAAAATCTCCATGCTGAGGACATTGATGGTCATTTTATACTTTTTCCAATTACACCAACAGTTGTAAACTTCTCCCCAAGCTTCCTACTGTAACTTATACCAGCCTTTCGTAGGTCAACAATCTTTGAAAGCCTTTGAGAACTCTTTGGTCTCGCCCATGGTGGTGGACAGGTTGGAAGAGAAGAAATTGATTCTGTGGACAGGTGTGCTTTATACACATAGTGAGTTGAGATCAGGAGTATCTGTAACTGTGACTTCAGGCTGGGTTGTAGGAGATTAAATACCTTTTTCACTCAATGACAAGCAAATCAATTTAGTCTGTAAATTTGATGTAATGTCCTTTTTTCTGGGGTTTTGATTGATATTCTGTCTCTCTCCATTAAAAATGAACTACAATAAAAATTAGAGGATTTCCATTTCTTTGGAAGTGAACAGACACTTAAATTCAACAGTAAATCAAAGAGTCATTTCCCCAACCTAAGTATATTTTCTGGAATGTTAAAGATTAAACCTGCTCTGCAGGGGAACAAAGAATTAATGGCAGTAGTATTAAATTAAAAATGCATATGCAGGATGGGACAAGTGTTTCTGGTCCAGTTATTTGTTGTACATCTGAGTATATATCCACTACACTTTAAATTGGCAGCTTTTAACATTATTAAATATTTGTCAAATATCCAGCATAATTACACTCACCATGTACTTGTGAATAGAGGTGACATCTGACCCCACACAGACTCTATAACTGAGTTCAGGAAAGGTCTGCTGTCTTTCTAGTGGTCTGAAGGGAGAGTCCTGGTACCGGGCCTGGAACCTCAGTGTCCTGTTCTTCTCTGACCAGCCCAAATGAAACGGTACTGAGTCGTTAATCTTAATGGCAGTTGCATTTGATGACAGCCAGTACCGCTCTAGAATTCCTCCAAAAGCATTTCGATTGGAGTAGACGTCACTTGCGATGAAAGGTTGTGGTTCCTCTTCTCCCTGAAATCTGATAGGCCAGTACTGTGTTGCCGTCTCTGCCCCTCCATACCAATGAGAGTCATTATAGGCCATGACATGCTCTACCAAGTGCTTATTCTGCAGCTCCTCCCAGCGAACCCGATAACAGATCACCGTGTCCTTTGGACGAACTGTTTGGATAAAAAAGTTGAGCTTGCCAGAATCCGACTGAGTGCAGCTCAGAATATCTCCCTCCTTTGAGCAAGAGTCCACATCCAGAGTACCAGACCTAAGATTAGGTGTTTAAAAGAAAGAAAACAAAGGGGCCAGTTAAACACAGTTGATATTATTTGTGTTTTAAAACAAATTAGTAGTAGTGCAACAACAAAGAAAATGTTGTAAGTTCTATTCCGTTGTTCTAGTTGTCTGTGGAGTGATTGTTCTATAGCTATTTCTGTCGGTATGAACTCTGCTGGCAAAGGACACATCTATTACAGTCTTCCCTAAGGGCGTAATCATGTGTCTGTCTCGTCTGATTTTTCATCATCCATCCAAACACTGCAGACAGGCAGACTTAAAGCAGATACAAAGAAGAAGAACTCTGTCAAGACCAACAGAAGTTACAAAGGCAATGAGTCCACGATTTGCTGGGACTTAGTTTCACAAGAGAAGTGTTTGTGGAGTGTCTTGATTTGGATTGCACAGACATTCCTTTGGTCCTTATCTCAGCTGTAAGATAAAATTATAACTAGTCATATTTATTACCCTTATAAGTAGCAGAGTTATTTTAGTTTTGTATTTTCTAATTCTAATTTCAAATTTTGTAATTCATCTTTTATTGTTTAAAAATGTTTAGCTTTAGTTTTTATTAGTTTTAGTCTTTTAAATAGTGACTGAATGTAGGGCATATGCAAAAGGCACAAATTAAAAAAAAAAATCTGTAAAGGCGTAATAACAAATTTTAGCAAATTAAAATGCCAAAACTTATTTTAACTTTTAGTTAGTTTTCCAAGTTCATAAAATCAGTTTAATTACAGTTTTTTTAAAGTGTAGTATTTATTTCTATTTTATTTAACAAGGTCAGTTTTAGGTTTTGCTTTAGTTTTAGTTCATTAAAATAACCATGACTAGTAGGCAATCAGGCAATTCAAATAATTAAATTATTAATCAAAATGTATCTTGTTAAAGGAAACAAAAACGCAGATGATTCTCTGTACAGTTTCCTAAGCATTAAAAGCATAGACAACAAGTCCAAAAAAGACAAAAATCAGCAAATTACCAATTATTAATTTAAAAATAATCAATAATATGAACCCACCTGAATGCCATAGTGAAGACAACAGCCCCAGCTTGGTTGTGAATAATAAAACCATCCTTGTTCAGGTCTAACAACGCTGTCTTGAACAACTGGGTTTTACGAAGCGACACTGAGTAATAGCACCAGGCGACCACAGCAGCTAGCACCAGCACACAGCCCAACATACTTGCCATCACCAGTGGCCGACCTTCATGAGAAAGTTTCTTCTTAAGTGGGGAGCCTCCGGGTCCCCCAGCCATCTGCTGCTCCCCAGGAGCCACCGGCACTATTTGATACATGCTGAAGGCGTGCGGGTTGGAAGAAGAGTGGCAGGAATGGACAGCTGTACTTAACTTGCTGTCAGAGCTTTTGAAACAGAAATATAAATCTGTGCACTGGCAGCTGTGGGAGTTAAGGGAAAACTGATGTCTACCTGCCAATCTTTAGGAATGTCTCCATTTCTGAAAAAGGGCTGATATATCTGCTCCTGTGAGGCAGACAGACAGATGTTAGTTTAAACCACAACAAGTGTAAAAGAAACCCAAAAAAACAATAGAAATAAAACACCATTAATATCATCATCACATCAAATAATGAATGGAAGCTAAATCAAGTTAAAGTGCTAAAAGAATAACAAGTAAATGAGTACAGGACATGAATATTGACCAATCTACCGCAGACTTCATCACACTGGCTATCTATCTATCTATCCAATTATCACTGCTGATGTTAGCTTAAAAGCGCTGCAGACAGGAAAAAAAACAAAAATGTCTTAGTGATGCATTAAAAATATTAGTTCATGCTGCAAAGGCATAATTTTCACACCAATCAAACCATCTTAGTGACCTGATTTTGCCTCATGGATGGGGGCAATATCATTATGGAAGAACTCACTGCAATCAGGATTTAAATTTAGATGCAATAACACTTCCCTCACAGAGACAAGTACACAAAAAACATGCCATCAAAATAATACCTCCCAAAGAACAACAACATTTAGAAATATGTGCAATAAAGAATTCAAAAGCACAATAGTCGTCTTTCAGGGTTTTAGAAATCACATCTGGATGCAGTCACAACCAATCAGCAGCATAGTTACAGGCTAAAGATGACAATTTTGAGCATAAGGGGTTACTGTTTTACCTTGAATTGTCTGTCACTGAACACTGTTTTTGTGTAGCATTACTGTATTGGCCCTGTACTGTCTCTACACTTGCTTTTATTATTATAGCATAGTTCAACAGCATCCAGCAGAGAGAGAGCGAGAGAGAGCACTGGGCTTTTAATCTGGTAAATGGCAGGTATCCAGGCTCTGCACAGGCACTCATGGTGAGAGAGCCAGCAAAACTGCAAAAACAGGCTGTGATCAGAGGAAGCGCAGACACCAAGTCAGCAGGATTCAATTACATTTACCTCAGGTAAGAGCACCTTTGGGATGAGTAAATAATAGCCCTCAAACAGCTGTAGTGCAGCAAGCCCACAGTTTTCAGATTGATAAGAATGCAGTCATCACCAGCAGAACCATACTTAACTTCCCCACAGGTATACATTATCCTTCAGCTCCACATCCTTCTTTTATTGTGATGCTATTTAATGCCAGTATCGCAAGGAGGAACCGAAATCTTGCAAAAATCTTGCAGACACAGGGAAACATTTTCCTCTATATGTCAGCTTTCGCTCCAGTGAAGATCCTGTTCCTCATTTCTATGTAATTACTGACAAAACTGTACCATTGCTCAAATGTAGAATTAAGTTGAGAAAGCTCAACTTGGGATCCATTATAAATCAATTTATTCTATTAAGGGAACTTAACAATGAAGGCAGACCAGTCTTAAAATGTTAGAGATAATCAGTGCTTTTTCAGAAACCTAGCAATTAGTCTTGAAACTGTGGGCTGAAATCATATTAATCTTTAATGGCTATCGGAATGAAACGTATAACATTTTAAATTAGGCCACAGGGCCCGGTGCAGTACAACAGGCTCCATACTGCAGGTTATGCAGGGGTTTCTAAAAACATGCACATTAACTACACAGTGACTACGAACTGTTCAAGGCAAATACCTAAATTACAACAAACACTGAAAAACGTCGTCATCTGACTTTCTGAAAGGATCCCAGTGGACACAGACGCCGTCCAACGACGTGTATGTTTACGTTATCTATCCACGCCCGTGTCAAGCTGGCGTGTAACCAACTAATCAAACACTTCCGATATCTGATCGATCCCCAACAAACACTCACTCGACTCGGCCGTTGACGCCGAGTTGGGATATTGCCGTAACAGTAACTCGCTCTACCAGTATTCACGAACTGATTCAGAAGACCGTGCTCACAATTAAAAGCTATACTCGCCATGACAGTAACACGCAAAAAAACGTTGTGTCACATACAAAACATTTTAACTGCTCTTAATAAAGCTGCGACCACAAAAATACATTCACCTTACCTCCACATCTGACCACACTCCGGGGTCAACGTCTGTGCGTGCGGAAGCCTGCGGTGCAGCGACAGAGGCGTAGTCCCACCCAAACGGAGCGAATGCGAAGCTGGTTTGTCCATCGATCTGTCATTCGTGTACAAGTTAGCGCGGAAGGATTCTGGGAAATGTAGTGTGAGAACAATATCGTCACAGAGCCAAAAAACAGCTTCAAATTTGTTTATTGCTGGCTGCGAACAATGTGAAACGCACAAGAGAAAGGCAAAATGAAGGGGTTATTTTGACTATCGTTAACGTTACTTTTAAATTTTTATATTTTCCTTACCAAATCGTTGGTGCTAGCGTTGTCCGTGGAAACAATTCAAATCTCAAACGTTTCATTCAACTTGTAGTGAATGTGTGTGAGGATTGGGGGGGGGGGGGGGGTGTTATTGTTATTATTAGTATTTTGTATTTTTTTTTTTTTTACGATGGTTGTTTGTAACCACAGATTACCGTCTTCGACCCTGTGACAACAACAACTGGAGTACACTGCCTCACTTCCCGAACAGACCACAGAGGTGAGATCATCGAGAGCGAACAATAATGTTATTGTGGCTGTAAGAGGTTTTCTACCGCTGGGTGACAGCAACAAGCTATGAATAGCAGGGCAGCTGAACGACACGACCATGGCGAAGTAGTCGACTCTTGTCTTATTTTTATATCCGTGAGTTCTTTGATGTTCTAAATGTTTTTAAGTTTACTATGAACTGAGAACTTCTGAAATTCTGTCGTTACAGCAGAGCAAGGGACAGGGAAAAAAAAGAAAAATAGAAAAACATAAATGAGAAAAATTGTCTACAAAAAAGCTAAAATATTATATTTGGTAAAATAAACCAAAATTTTCCTTTTTTTTTTAATATGTACATGAAGTTCAGTTGGAATAATAATATTATTGTATAGCCTGACTGCTGTACCACCAGTGTGAAAATCTACTAGATTACTATTTGACTAGTAGGCTAGCTAAAGTAAAATGTTTATAAAGAAGTAGCAGAGGTAAAAATTTAAGTCTGATTTATTTAAATGTTGACCTGCCTCTGAAATCCAAACAATTAGGAGACACAGAGTAACAGACACAAAGGAATGGTTGCTTTAAGGGAGAAGGCAAAGATAAAACTCAAAACAACCCTTGACTTTATTTCCAGGCAGAGGTCATAGACAGTAAACTCTAAGCAAGACCAAATTTTATACACAAAACAGGAAAAAAAGGCAGTTGAAACTGACACCATGAAAAAACCCCAACAGAAATCTCAAACCATTTCTATGTAACTACAATTTTGTAAGAGAATTGTGAAATTTAAGTATTGTGAAATTTAAGTATTCAGTCATTGATTCCTTATTTCCTGCATATTCCCTGGAGAAAATCAAATGATATTAATAATAAAGAATAGAGAAGGTACTAGGCAGAGGCTTAAAAATATATGCATCTCCTGTGAGTCATCTGCACTGGCAAGACAATTCACCATCTAGGGATGCAGTTTAGCACAGCAGGGCAAGGTCAGACAAGACGGCACTTGAATTTTTCTATTTAAGAAAGAAAATGCAGCTCCCCTACACCCAGTCAGAAGGATCCAGCCCAGTGTATGACCTTCAAAACAGCCCACAGAATGAAAATGGAGCTTGTCTATTAAGTGGTTAGAAGTCAAGTGACTTTAAAGGTGACTCTTAATGTAATGTACAGCTTAGTAAGGCTGTGGTTAACCTGAAACAATTTGAATTAAAATTATTTATTTTGCAAGTTATTCTTTGTTTAATGGATATTTCTTTTCACAGTCAGGTGAATAGAAAAGAATTGTAGGCATTCCTGTGGAAAAGCGAAGTGCATGTTACTGCTTCCTTAGGAATTAAGAGGTTAAGTAACACTTGATTAATTGAGCAGCAGGAAGTGGGAGCACCTCTAAGGAAGCAGAATGTTTAGCAGTTTGGAGCATTCAGATACGTAACACAATGCTTCAACCTTCATAGGATTGGACACCGAAACAAGAGAAACTCAGAGAAACTACAAAGAGCTCAAGGGCTAAATGTCAGACTGTAGCATGTTAAATGTTAGAGTTCATGGCAGCACAATTAGAAGAAGACTGAACAAGGTGACTTCTGTAGAAGGGTTGCCAGGTGAAAGCCCCATCTCTAAAAAGAATATGGGAGCACACAGCATGTCCAAAGACAAATAACACCAAAATGGAGATGTTTGGCCATAATGCACTGCGCCATGTTTAATGAAAACCAAAACACGACATATCAGCACAAGCACCTCGTACCAGCTACCAAGAATGGCGAAGGAGGGGTATCAAAGGTATCCCCTTGGAATGGTTTAGGTCGTACCTCTCCAAGAGGACTTTTTCTGTGAGCCTTGATGATTTTATTTCTTCCCCAGCTCCTTTTACTTGTGGTGTCCCGCAGGGATCCGTATTAGGCCCAATTCTTTTTTCAATCTATATGTTGCCCCTAGGCCTAATCTTTAGGAAACATAACATCTGCTTTCACTCATATGCCGATGACACCAGATTTATCTTCGGTTTAATAGAAACACCTCTACACCCATGGAATCGTTAGTCAAATGTCTCGGCGAAGTTAAAACCTGGATGGCCTCAAACTTTCTTACCTTCAACGAGGATAAAACAGAGGTAATTATTTTTGGACCAAGCTGTAATTTCAATGCCCCAGATTTGGACTTATGTAACCTAACATGTGCTGTTAAAACGCATGTAAAAAACCTGGGGGTTCTCTTGGATAGCAAACTTACATTTGAGAAACAAATTAATTCATCCAATGCGTTTTAGAATTAAATTCAAAATCTTACTTTTAACTTATAAAGTGCTAAATGGCCAGGCACCGGACTATTTGTCTGACCTTGTGCAGCTGTATACGCCCTCTAGAGCCCTTCGATCAAGTGATCACCTACTCCTTACTTTACATAAGTCTAGGATGGTTCATAGAGGAGATCGGGCATTTGCAGTTGTGGCACCGAAAATGTGGAACGATCTACCTCTCCACATTAGAAAGGCCCCAACTGTTACTCTTTTTAAATCGCATCTTAAAACATATTTTTTTACTCTGGCTTTCGAAACTGTAGGAGCGTTACCAATTCTTTTATCCTAATCTGTTTTTAATTATCAGTTGTTGTTAATGTCACTGTTTAATTGTTATGTTGTACAGCACTTTGGTCAACGCCCTGTTGTTATAAAATGTGCTTTATAAATGAATAAATGAAATGAAATGATGTATGGCTGTTTTGCCCTGGGCACCTTACAGTCATTTAGTCAAGTATGAACTCCTCTGTATACCAAAGTATTCTAGAGTCATCTGTCCGATAGCTAAAGCTTGCCCAAAACTGGGTCATGCAAAAGGACAATGATCCCAAGCACAGCAGCAAATCTCCAACAGAAGGGCTGAAAAAGAATCAAGGTTTTCATTTTTTGTGCTTTATTTTTTTAAAAGCTAGGACAAGACATGGACTCCAAATTGGTACCTTACCACAGTTCCACTTAATTGTGTGTGGTGATCGTGCTCAGCTCCGTTCAGTCTAGGATCCAGCATTTATAACAGAGGGACAAAAAAAGATATAGACTATTGCAAGGTGTTGCAATGGCATGCAAAGTCCAGACTGAAATGCTGTGGCAGGACCTTAAAAGAGCTAACAAATGCCCACAAACCTCAATGAAAGCACTGTTGTAAAGAAGCGTGGGACAAAAATTCCTCCACAATGATTTGAGAGCCAGAAAAAGTCATACAGAAAACAAATACTTCAAGTTATTGTTGAGGTGGTTCTACAAGCTATTGACTCATGGGGTATACTTAGTTTCCCACAGGACTGGATAGTTTCACGTGAAATCTTTCTTTTTCATATGACTGTATGTGTGATGATGCTGATATTCTTTGTCTTACTATGCTAAATCTCTTTGGCTTTGATTGTTAGTCGGGGTTTTAGTGAAGCTCGAAGGTGCTTTTCACAGTTTTATTTTAAACTGATTAATCTAATGAATAATTGGCCAGGCGATCAACAAAAATTATTTTAATTTCTCATATTATTAAGGACATATTCATCAATTTATTTTTATTTTAAAGAAATAGCCAGAATGGTTCAAACACTATGCCAAATCATGGTTAAAGGGAAACAGCAGAAAATGTGATAGGAGTAATAGTATGACAGCAGCAGTAATTGTAAAAGTACCATTTCAATAAGAGCAACAGATGAAATGGTGATGACAGGGACAATGATATTTGGCAGCTGTGTTTCAGAAGCTTTCACTGGAGCCAAAGTGACTCATTCTGCAGAGGAAAACTCAGCTGCAGAGGGAAGATGCCATTGATGCTGGTGTCCCTGCTCTGCTGTGTCACTGCAGCCAGGGCCTGTCTGCAGTGCGACCGCAGCATCCGAATGATGCACGAGGACTTCATCTTGTCTGCTCCCACTCTGCAAGACCAGCTCGACTTGCAAAGTATTTGTGACCAAGCCTATGTGACCTACATAGAGACCAGTCAGGAACGAAAGGGGGTCATTGGTGAGATCAGGAAACTGTTATATCGTAGTTCTTCTCTTCCGATAATGTCAGGCCAAAGATATAAATTTATAAATACTTATAAATAAACTAAAATATAAGTGTAAAGCAGTTAAAATGATCAAAATAAACCAAATAGCACTGTTTTTTTTGCTTAGATCCCACTACTCTATACAGAGCCAAAACTGAATACCAGAGTGAATTTGATCGCTTCTTGAAAACCAAGCTCACTGGTGAGAAACAAAAAAACAATCTATCATTCTTATTCTTTCCACTCAGAAATAAACAGTAGCTGTAAACGCACCCAAACACTCCAACATGTAGAAGGCCATTATTACTTTTCATTATATCATCACTGAAAGTATTAACATGTTAAAATGTCTTTTAAGGATCTATAACATTTGAAGCTGTTCAGATCATGGAGAAAGGCAGGAAGATTTTAGAGAAACATCTGGATGCTTTCGTCCCCAGTGGTAATTTGCATAACAGTCGGGGTTCTGCAAAGTATGAGGCAATAAACTTTTTGTAAGTCATCGCTGTGAAAAACATGCATTAGTTTCAGATCATTTATTATCTTTTTTTTCTTTCCCTCAGAATTATGCCCCAACATATGTGGTAAGTACTGAGACTGTGACAAATGATCTTTTAAGAGTGACTCATACAGATTTTTCCAGTGACAGTGGACCGTAAAACTTTGATCGAGAGACGTGAGACAACTGTAAAATGTTTTTTGCTGTCATTTGACAAACCAATGACTTTTCATTTATTTATTTATTTTGGTGTTTGATTTGCATACTTTCCAGAAAAATGTGTGGTCTCATAGGGATCAGTACCAGGACCAATTTAATGTTCAGTATATGTAGGCTAGAAAGGTTAGCACCATCGCTTGAAAGTCCCGAGTTTTAGTCCATCAGGGAGTTTGGGACTTTCTGTGTGGAGTTAACATGTTCTTCCTGTGCTTTTGGAAGTTCCCTCTGGGACTCCGCCTTCCCGCTACAGTCCAAAGACATGCATGTTAGATTAACTGGTGATTCTTCATTGACTGTAGGTGTAAATGTGAGCATGAATGGTTGTTCATCTTTGGGTTAGCCCTGCGACAACCAGACAACCTCTCCCAGAAATACCCAACTCTCACTCAATGACAGCTGGGATCGACTCCAGAAGACTGCAAAAAAAAATTACAAAAGCGAATATCAGCAAACTTCATAAAATCAAACTCATACAAATCATTTATTGGTCATTTTGAGATCATATGACCTGCTCCCACAGTCTGGGGACTAATCCTATAGCATACAATTACTATTGTTTATTAATGGCACGAAATGGCATGAAAAGTAAGTAAGGTGTGTGTGTGTGGGGGGGTGCTCACTATTTCCATCTCACTCTGGGGGGCTGTTAGGTCTCTAGTTATGTCCCCCCCACTTTCCATTACAATAAAGTATTTTGAACTGATTTCAAACACTTGTAATGGAAAGTGTTTCTAAGTGTTTTCATTTCTGTTTTCCTACTGGCTTTATTTTTATTTTTATCAGGTTTCCCTGCCTTTTTTTTCCTGATGTTAAACTTCAGTCTTCCACCCTTTATACTTTTCAAATATCCTTTTTCTATTTTGTACTTGTTGTTATCTGCTGTTTTAGGTCATCCGTACTGTAGTTTTGCCTATGTGTCTATTCTGTAATGTGTGTTATGTGTTTGTTGTAAATAAGTTTCTAAAACCCCTTTTACATAAGTGCAATATATATTAACTGTATTATGCATGATTTTTTTTTCTCTGTGTTGCTATACATCATTTTATATCCATGTAGTATTTATTTTAGAGGGTGTGTTTGTGTGTCATTATCAGGGCTTCTAATTAGAAGAGTAATGGATTGCGTCTCTTGCCGCTACAAAGTATACATCTGTCCCTCTCCGACTGGACAACAGGACTGTGGTGGTATATTTTAATTTATTTGTTCTCGTGTTAATGCATGAGTGGATTAGGAGGAGTCATTCCTATGTGTTGGGACTGCACCGTTCTTTAGAGTGCAAAGATATATGATGTCACGAGTGTATAAATGTGTGCTTACGCGAGTGACTGCTGCTGCCTGTCCATGTGAGACACTAATGAAAAAGATTATTCAAGTAATCCTGATTCAGACAAATGGAGGATCCCACTTTCTCCCTCCTCTCAACCTTTGTCCAGAGTATCCGGTGCAGGCTGAGGAAGGAGGCCAGGCTTTGTTGAATTGTTTTCTTCCGTGGCACCGTCTTCTATTGGGTAGACCGGAGTACCACTACTCCTGGGTGCCAGGAGCATCAGAGACTGATAAGGTCTCATTGCCATCACTGATGACAAATGAAGGCACAAACATTAAGACACCTAAATACTTCAATATAGATACATTTTGAAGTATCTGCATTCATCTGTAGTCTCTGTATTAGGTTTCTTTCCATATTCAGCTCCACAGTATCATACATATTTACTGTCTGACGGTTTTACACCCCTAACTTGAAACTATTCCTTCCTAATTTGTAAACACAGATGAATGAAAGTGACTTCAGTGTCTTGGTAGTGACAGAAGACTCATCTATTGTCTTGAATCAACTGCGTTTGGATGAAGAAGGAACATACCGCTGCTCCCTGCAAGCCCAAAATGGGACCATCTTCTATCAAGCCACTTTCCCACTCACCGGTACACATACATCCAGCCATCCATTAACTCATCTATTTTATTCTGCTTTTCCAGTTTAGGGGCTCGCCAGGTGCTGGAGCCTATCCCAGCAGTTAGATATGCTGTGTTAAATAGAACTGACCATTAAGTACATTCTGAGTTGCTAAACTTGAATTAATATACATCTAGTTCTAATAATTTACACAGAATGTTGTTGGCTGTTGTCTCTTACCTCAGTAAATGTCACAGATTTTAGTATTCTGGTCTGAGGGCTGCTAAAAATAAATTTAAAGGTCATTTAAGACACAACAAATAAAGAAGTAAATTATAAAAGAAACAACTTTACTGCATGTTCAGAAAAGTGCTAAAACTATCTGTATTTTGGGGCTTTTTTTAATTACACTTGTTTGTTGTTTCTGTAATATTCTTCTCTTTAATCTTGGGACTTCCTCGTATTTTTTTTACTGCATTCTTGTTTCTTTTTTTTTTCTTTATGGACTTCCACAGAATTGCAAAACGCTTTCATTCTTATACCACAGCAGTTTTTTGTGAAAATTCAGGTACAGTTTGGTACAGTAATGTAGTGTTATTTGTCAATACACTTGAATTAACTGCTGATGCCATTTTTAATACTATAATACATTAGTGTAATGACACTTAGCAATGTAAATGTTTAAGTACACAAAAAGAACAAAGTAAGAAAATGTAAAATTGCAAAGTGATGGTTGGTACATAAATTAACAGACAAAAGCTGGCAAATCCAGCCGCCTTTACTGTAATTTCAAGGGAAATTTCTTCTTCTCCTCCTTCTTCACAGTCATATCGTCGCCTCACCAGACTCACTGGCCTTTAGTCACTCTGCCCTCCCTGCCTCATGGAGACAGCTACTCACCTTTTCAGCCTACGGAGGCCTTGCTTGTGCCACTCATCGCTGTGGTTACGGCTTTGACTCTGACAGCGAGCGTAGGACTCGCAGTTGTCCTGAGGTGAGACACAGCCAGTGGGTGGAGGGGAGAAAGAGGGGACAAGAGGTTTGCAGGAAGGGTGGAGGTGAAAAAGGTAGCACAGAACAGTCAGAGCACGACAAACTGAATAATGCAAGTCAAAGGGACTGGCCGTGCTCGAGTGCAGTTTGAGGACTGAATTATAATTTGTTAAGCGATCCCATGTGCAATATCAGTCTACGTAAATAAGGTCATTGTTTACATTTGAAGTGAATTACACCGATAAGTTGTTTTCTCTGAAAGTGTCGTCACTTCTTCCAGGAAGTGATGACGGCACCTTAGCAGCAGGCGTTAACTTAGATTTCCACCTCAAGTTCTGCGTGGTAATGGGTAGTTCTGTCTTCACAATCTAAAAACAAAAAAGCAATTAAAAAAGAAACTAAATCGCTTCGTGTGTAATCCTTTCTTGTAGCGTGATGATGAATCAGCAAAGAACAGCAACAGAACTGAGGAGAAGGAAGAAGGAGGAAAACGGGACTGAAAACATGATGTGATAACTGAACTCAGTACAGTAAAAACACACTTTAATAACAGGAAGGTTTTTCTTCACTTCAGGTTTGGCGTTTTGTTTTGCAGTGAAATAAATTTCCCAGCAGAAAGTGCCATGTCATTTCTAGAAATCACGTGGAAGTGAGAATACATTTTGGCGACATGCAAGTGAGGCAAAACATGACATGGGTGTCATGTTTGAAAGACGCGAAAAAGGAATCAAGCGAAGTGATGTCAGCCAAGAAACAAGTTTGCGGATTAACAAAACCAGACTATACAACACAGCTGAACTCAGAAATGCAGAAATTCCCCAGAAACCCCTCGACATTAAGCAACAGCTCACTGGAAGACAGTTATGTTTCTCTCGTTCCCCCTGAATGAAGCGATGTTGTTATCACGTGGGCGTTTATGAGAGGAATCAGGGATGAGATAAATCTCCCTGATTGCAGTGTTTTTCAGAGATTACTAACCACAGCCATCCAATTAATCCTGGATAATCCCCTTGTGAGGAAGGAGGGGGCTAAAGCCAGGAGCAGACGTTTTCATCAAAGATTCAACTAATGTTTAGTTACTCATCTGTTCATTCAGAAGTACACAATAAGGTCAAAAGCCCCCTTTTTTTTTAGCATTTGCATTATTACTCATGTTTTAGTCATTCTGTTTTCTGCCACACTTGATGATATCAGCTGCTTTGGTTTCAAATATAGTCTGTTTACTCCTCACACAGGCTCGGTCATGATCTCAACGCCAGTGCTCGACGTCCGTCACGTATCATTTAGCTGCTTCTGACTGCCTTCTTGTCTTGTTGTGCGCATACGAAGGGATGTTGGTGTGAAACCAAATTTCCTGTGTAAAGGCGCTAAGGAATCATCAACAACAGCAGCAAATTCACACCTGTCTTTTGCCATTGTGTCACATGAGATCATGACTGGTAACAAAGAAAAGTAAGTGAAAGGTTTAAAAATGAAAGCAATCAGTTGATATTGTATGAGTCACTGCCAATTGGAAGTCACCGGTGAATCGTTGCTCAGGTTTTCAGGGTAATTCCTGATGAGCGCATTTTAATCACTGAAAGCTGGCTTGGGTTATGAGCAAAGGCAAATGAAACAAAGGTCGCAACAGTGTGAGGGGGTGTGTGCGCGGAGGCTGAAAAAGAGAGAGGCTGTGGTCTGTCTGGATAGTGACAGGATGTATGTGTGGTGTTGTTTCCTGTCTGGCTCACTGACATGGGGGCGAAAGCTGAAAAAAAATCTTTAAGACACCCTCACGCAGAGATAGTCGCGTCACAATCTTACAACTACGTGGGTTTATATGTGTGTGTTTTTAACCTAATATGCAGTCTGAGGCTACTGTAAATGCATGCTCAGCGACTTCACTGACAGCCATGATGAAGTGTGCAGTTTGAGTGTTTGTGTGCACATACTGCTGTGGACTGAAATTGCAGCCTCAGCAGGGAGAGGGAATGACAAAGTGTGAGCACTTCTGGAAGAGCAGCAGGCAGCCACAGGGGAGGGCGAAGAGGGAAGTAGGAACAAGAAGAAAGTGGAGTCAGAGGTTTGAGTGGGAGAGATCTGTGGGAAGGCAGACTGATTTTTAATGTGGGTTATGAGGAAACGAGGACAAAGACGTCAGATTACACCTCGTGATAAAAACCGTCCCACACTACACATAGAATATACTTTCACATCAGTGACCTATAGTTGTGGAATGACCTCAAGATTGTTGTCTTCACTGCCATAACAACTTTTATTGGAAAATAATTTAATAAAAGCATCAGAAAATACTCCTAAAACTTGGCTTTAGTGCTTGGGTGCTTATCAGTAGTTAAATATTCACAACTAAATATGTAAAATCCTATGATTAATTACTAGCTATTGTTTGTTATGAGGTTAATGTGTTTGAATGGTGTGATCAGATCTGACCAAAAGTGGCAAACACATTCACTTCTCATCATATTGACGTGTAGATATTAATAGATCTTGAGCCCACAATTACGCTCATGTACTTCAGACTGCTGAGATAATGACAAATACAGAACACAAAATCCAGAGTTCGTTTAGGTTCCCCCCCCCCCCCCCCCAACACACAACATGAAGGAGGCTTTGAAGTCACCAACATGGTAACTTAACTGTAACCATTCACCATGAATACCATCAGTCTGCTGCTCAGTCCCCCAAACAAAGAGTTTGCACTGTGTGATATTTGAAATTTAACTTTAAAAGGAAAATAAATTGTTTTATATTTCAAATTGAGAGGTGGCACTTTTTTTCTATAGTAGTCTGAAAGGTTTCTGCTAAGACTTCCATCTAATTTGTGACTTCTCTTGTTGATCACAATGCTTTTAAGTTACTGTAAGTCTGACAATATGTCATTTTTTTAAAGATACAATACTGTGCAAAAGTCATGAATTATCTCTCATCTCTTCATGATTTGTTAGAAAAATTGGGAATGGGTTATTGAAACGTGCAAACATAAATCAAAAAAATGGACTGTTTTTTATGTAGTCTAGTCTCACTCATCGATTCACACACACACATTCATGCAGCATTTTATATATACCTAAGTGCTCTCTAACGCTCACACACTCACACTCATACTTCATCATGTGGACTGGAGGAGTCTGAGATCAATCCCCCGACCTTCCAGTTGGTGGAGAACCCGTTCTAACCCCCAGGACACAAGGAGGACAATTTTGGCTTAAAAATGGTAAAATCCATATCCTCTTTCTTATAAGTTTCTGTTATTTATTTATGGAAAGTAAATAATAAATCTTCAAAAAATATATATTTTTCCAGCTCATGCATCAAAGATACACTTCATGACATACTGTAGTTGCTGTCTGCCATGCTTGACATGAACCTGTTACCACTACTCTGGAACCTGAAAAATATTGTTTAATAAATTGTTGACCCCAAAATAAGTTGTGCCAAAAACTGGTCCACCCCAAGGATTGGGTCCCTAGACACAAACGGAGTAATATAGTGTACGCGCTTAAGGGCCAGAAGGATTGCCATGATTTATACATCAGGGAAACCTGATGTAAAATCTAAAACCAAAGTGCCTAATGGCAAGACCTAAAGTTGTTGTTTTTTTGCTGAGTTTCCTGTTATGTGTAGACATAATACGGGTCTACATATCCTTTGAGTCAGGTGCCTTTTGTGCTTGAATGATTCATAGGTGAATGTCAAGCCGTTCAGGTATAAGGACATAAAAAAGAAGTGAAAAAAGCAGCCAATGTTCAAAGAAAAACTTTGAAAGGCCTCCAGAAAGTCTTCCGAACCAGCCCACTACACCACTTTAAAGCATTATTACATTATTACAAGAATTTGTTATTACATTGCTTCAAGAAATTCTAACTCCCTGGGAGCAAAGCAGTTTTATATAATGAGGGCAGACTTGAAACTTGTGGATAGTCCTGTATTTTCTGAGTAAAAGTTTCTCGTAACTGAAGTGCATCATGTCTTTTCCTTTGTGTCATTCCATCCACCGCCATTCACCTATTAAAAATTTATTGTGTGCTATTTTGTGATGAATATGGTTAGTGCTTATTCAGAGTTAATCCCACATGTTTCTCATTGCACACCACAGACGCAGCTAAAATAAATGCAGTTTGAGGAAACTACCTGACCTTTTAAAATGCAGTTGCGAATTTCTCATAAACATTTACTTCTTGTATCATACTTGAAATAAAACACACTGGACATCAGAAGTGGATAGGTCTGTGTTTAATAACCTACTTTTCCCAATGCCCCTTTGCAAAAAAAGAAATCCATGCACTGTAATCCATAACTAATACACACGCCTGAATCATAATTAATTAATAAAATGTCTGTGCTTTTCGTGTCTGCAGTCCAGCAGAGATTTTAGTTATGCTTTTTTAAATACTCCACAGAGCAGCTTTAAATTTTCCAGCAGAATAAAAACATTGTCAGTGCTGACATTTTATGTTTGCAGCATGGACCTACAACAGAAAAACACGGTGGTGCGGGATTAATCTACGCCGAAAAAAAAACACTCAGCCTTCAGTCTTTCCGCTGAAGGCAGGCGTTTCGACCGGGTAGGGAGGGTTTTAGCTCTCAGTATAACGTCATTCCACATAAAAACACGGGATAACCCCAAACTCCGACCACGTGCGCGGTAGGAAAATGAGGCTTGACGTCAGTGTCCATATGAGGAGTGCCGGCCAGACCAAATATGGTCGTTCCGCCTCTGACGTTGTTCCTACTGTGGAAAATAGGCGGGGTGGCGCCGACCCCGCCTACCGCGCAGCCGTTATCAATGAACAAGTGAAACTATGAACCTAGAGCCGATTGTAACCGGCCTGCAGGAGAGTTCAACAAGAACTCACAATATTAAGTCTTTTACTTTGAAAATTTTTTTGCATCTAAAATTGATACAACTTATATATTATAATTTTAGGGATTTTCTTTTTACCTGTCTAAACTGACTATTTTGTACAATTTATTATTTTTAACTTAACTTTCAACTACTTTTCAACAATGAATCCAATCAACGAACCTTTGGAAATAACTGGCAACGAGTTGGTTCACATACTTAGGACTCCCCGGGAACAGTACACCTCTGCAGGGTGCGTGGTGCTGGACTGCAGACCGTTTCTCGACTTTTCCTTGGCGCACATCTGCGAGTCCCGAAACGTGAACTGGAACGCCATGCTGCGTCGTAGATCCAAGAGTTCAGTGGTGGCTCTGGAGTGGCTCATTCCGGACAAGACGCTCAGGGCCCGGCTCCAGAGTGGGGAGTTCTCCCCAGTGGTTGTGGTGGATGAGAGAAGCAGCTCCATGGCCGAGTTGAAGGCGGAGAGCGTGTCCCAGATGCTGCTCACCGCCCTGCAAAACGAAGTTCACACGCAGATCTGCTTTCTGCAAGGTAAAAAGCATCACACGGTTTAAATCCATTTAAAAGCATATATATTTATTTTTAAATAGTTTAATAAAATTGTTGTTGACGTGTTTTTTAATGAATTACTAAGTCGTTAACGATCATCCATGCAATCATGATCGATTTGATCGAAAAGTGTTTCGATACAACCAAAACGATAAAGGAACGTTTAAAAAAATTCTAAATAGAGTTCATGTTTATAACAGCATTGTTGTTATTTGGCACAGATCATACATTTAAAGAGGACGTGTTGAAAGCTTACTGCTAACCTCATACTAATGTGACCTCTGTTTAGGTGGATTTGGGGCATTTTCTGAGGCCTATCCGGAGCTTTGCTACACTTCAACCATCAATCACTGCGCAGTGGAGCCAGAGCCAAAAGTGACAGGCCGGAGGACACCCGCGTATGATCAGGTGAGCTAAAAGTTATTAATATTTAAAAACAGAATATTACAATTAAAACGTTTTTGATTGTTTGTTTTGTTTTTTGTGTGATGAAAAGCCACAGACAAGACGAGACGAAACAGTTTAGTGATTGTTTTTGTTGTCAAATTGCAGGATGGTCCCGTGGAGCTGCTACCTTTCTTGTTTTTGGGCAGTGCCATCCACTCATCCCGCAGAGAGACTCTGGCTGCAGCCGGCATCACAGCTGTGCTCAACGTGTCCTCCACCTGTCCCAACTTCTATGAAGGGGAGTTTCAGTACCTGCGACTCACTGTGGAGGACACACTGGCTGCAGACATCAGAGCCTGCTTTTCTGCCGCAATTGCATTCATTGGTGAGTATTTCCAAACTGTGTTAGTATGTAACCTCTGAAATGAGAGTCCAGTCCAGTGTTTGCTCACAGAAATGTCAGTCCAAACTCCAACAAAGATAGAAGGCCCACTTAGAAAATTAAATCCATGTTAAATAAGCCTCCCCTTTGTATTTTTTAATAAAAACCTATAAAATTTTAAGCACCTTAAACTCCATAATCCATTTTCAGTCCTACACTTGGGGACCAAGAATGTAATCATTAATGATCTGGTTACAAAACAACTGGATTATGGAGCTTAAGCTTGATGAAAGAGTTTATTAACACCTGATAGTTTTTATGAGCTTGTTTTGACCAGCTTTCCTTCTACAGTTGAGTTCAGGGGAAGGTGGAATTTGATTTAAAGGAACTTCCATTATAGCAGTGACTAGTGACTGAACGCTCATTTCCGGGGTGACAGCTCGTTTAGCCCAACTTTCTGTGCTGTCTGTTCGTAAAACATTACCGCCGATGTGAAATGAAGCACGGTATGCTGATTGCTCTTCCTGTTTTTGTCTCTTTCTCTTCCGTTTCCACATATAGACTCGGTGAAGCAGAGCGGTGGAAGGGTGCTGGTGCACTGTCAGGCAGGTATATCCCGCTCAGCCACCATCTGTCTGGCCTACCTCATGCACACTCAACGTGTCCGGCTGGATGAGGCGTTCGACTTCGTCAAGCAGCGGCGTCACGTCATCTCGCCAAACCTGGCTTTCATGGGACAGCTGCTGCAGTTTGAGACTGATGTTCTGTGTCAGGGATAAAGGCACAAATCCATCTGTGAAATTTAACTGACTCTCCTGCCTCTTGGCATATTGCGCTGGACTCGCTGCACTACCAGGACTCAAACCACATGCATAAATGTGTTGTTGGTACTGTTGAAAAGTTCACTTTGTACATTCAGAGGAAAGCTAAATGTGTTGCTGGCATCACATGGTTGCAGTCATATTTTGAAAATGCTATATTTTAGCAATGTAAACCACAGTGTCATGGAAACATTATGAAAAACTGTGATTCTGAGCCAGCTAGCTGGAACAGCTATGAGGTAATTTCCCTGACGTTATACTTGAGTGGAGTTGTGCCTGCCTGTTTGGTTTGTGTGTGTGTGTGTGTGTGCACGTGCAGGTGTGTTATTTTGTGTGACTTCTGTGCCTGATTGATTGGAAGGGCTGACTTATTTTCATACACTTTTAACCACTGTGACATGATATGTCTTTTGTAAGGAAACACTGTGTTATCTTCTTATAGCAATAGTTCATTATTCTCACGTTTAGAAAGTTAGAAATGCACCTACCACAGCTGGTATCATTCTATATCCTGAGACAGATTGGTACACTCAAACTGGAAAAAGTTGTTTTTGTTTTTTTTAATTGTGTAAATATATTTTGTTATTTATTTCAGTATTTCTTATGACAGTGTTACTGACATCAATAATTCTTACTGCACTTTATACCTTTGGCTTCCTGCTGTTTTTCCACTGAAATAAAACATGCTGGAACATATGAAAACCGTGTGAGCGGAAAAAACTGTTTTACACACTGCTGTCCACCACATCTCACTACTTGTACTACTTATACACACTAATCCAGTCATCGTTCACCGCACAGACAAAACAATGAGGCCATCGAGTCCCAGGTGCATTTCAGTGTTTTCAGAGCGCATTACAAATGCATAATTTCACACGCTGACCTTGCTGCTTTCGGCTGCTCTTGCTGAATCAGAAGGCATTAAAAAACATTGGGCTGCTGAGCGTTTTCATGGATTATCCTGTGGCAAGTGGGTTTTACAGTCTGAAGTCCCTTTTGACCTCAACAGCCAGCAATGGGAATTTCACATCCTCTCATTCAACTAACATGAATCGCTTTAGGCACATGACAGGAAGTCTGCTAAAAGAAATTACAGGTAAGAGGGAAAGTCATTAAAGTTATTTCTAATCAGGAAGTTTGGAAAGTCCAAAACACCTATTTGTGTTTATAGCATTTTAATCTGACTAAAACCAGTTTTAAACAGGTAAATAATATAAATTACTGGACTTTTTTCTTTATTTTCAAATTTCAGCTGTACTTTTATCAGTATTGTCAAGGCTCATGGTTGTTTCAACACAGTATTAAAAAACCAGTCAGCTCTATATTCAACTGGTTCAACTGAAATAACAAAGAACTATTACCAACACCAGCTACCACTATCACCACTGCTTCATTTCCTGATGCTAATTAAGTCACCCACACTTCTGTTTTGGCCATAGCTAAAGTAGTCCACGTCCTCTCATGCGCAAATATCCATTACCCAACACGTAAACAAGCGTAGCTGTTCTGCTTGACTTTTTTCTTCCATTAGCTACAGTTTTCCATGCAGAGGGCAAAGAAATGCCCAGTGGTTTTCAGGTTGGACTTGAAACTGAGCAATCACATTAAATAAAGCCCCTAAAAAACTGCATTTAAT
This sequence comes from Copadichromis virginalis, assembly GCF_057382275.1. NCBI lineage: Eukaryota > Metazoa > Chordata > Actinopteri > Cichliformes > Cichlidae > Copadichromis > Copadichromis virginalis. The sequence continues at coordinate 29,239,280 of NC_140629.1, forward strand.
CTGGTGTGAGTCCATTTAAATGTACTCATCAAAAGCACACAAATATGAGCTCAAACTAATTTTTTTATGTATGTTTTCATCATTTTTCTTAGTCTTCCATCAGATACATTTCTTAAAACTTTATTTCTTCTTTTTCCTGAGGGGGTTGGGGCTCAGATTTAATTTTAGAAAAAATAAATAAACATCCTTATTTTCTAATCTATTCAATGTTGATCTTTATATTTCAGGCCAAAATAAACACTTTGCACTCTTCTGAAACCATCAGAGGGTGATCTGTTTTTCCATCGGCTTCTTTGTAAATCACTTTAGATGAATGAGTTCAACAAAAACAGGAAAAAAGAAACAAAGACAAACAAATATTTGATTTTGGAGCAGATCAAAACTAAACAATCATTAGTAAGAAGTAACTAAGTACAAATTCTCATCACCAATTTGGAGGTTTTATTATATCTGTGCATTTTATTCTATTTATTTAATAGTGTGCTTTTTGCTCGACTACTACTGCTGTGGTCACCAGTTCAGATTTTACTTTTAAGAGACCTGTGTTTAAACTTGAAATTAGAACTCACTGTTAATGATTAAACCAGTGCATCAAATGGTTTAAATAAACTGCAAAAAAAAAATGTAATCATAAAAACAAAAGAGATATGGGGAATCTAGAATAAAATGTGTTATTTGGTTTCTGTAACCAGATTTAGGTCTGTACAGCAAGATTAATACTTTCTAAAAAGTAGTATTATACACATATGTGACATACAGCTCCAAAATGCTACAAACACGTTGATGAATCAGAACTGATAAACAAATAATATAATATACATATATAACATATAAGTCGCAAAACCTTTTCCCTTCAGTGCACAGTTTATTAATAGCCTACTTCAAGTCATATATGATGAAAATATTTGTGCATTAAGCAGACATTTACACAAGACTTTGATTTGTATTATTGGTATTTTTGCACTGTTACTAGTTAAGCAACTATGCTGGTACTTCTTTCACTGCCGCAGGTGATTTCAAAAGAAATGAAGACAACACAGATATTTCTCTGTGTTGTCTTCAAAACAGATCGTGCTGGATACGTTTGTAGTGAAACAGTGCTCTCTAGTGACAACTTTTGGAATGAAAAGAAATAAATAATGACTCAAAAGTATCCAGCAGATGATGCCAGCAGACTGTTTATTAACTAAGGCCACCAGAAAACCAAGTTGTATAGCTCTTTTGCATACACACACACACGCGCGCGCACACTTCAAATGTGCATTTTAGACATTAAATCACCACTGGTGTCATTTAATTTGTCCTCAAATACCAGTACAGGAAACAGACTGTATCACCTCCCCTCTACTTGAATGCGGCTCTCATCAGTCAGTTACGACTCAGTCAGCCTGCCTCATTAATAAAACTGGCTCAAACTGTAGGTCCCATCTGTGTCCAGATAAAACTAGGCCAATCATATTACATGAGGCTCTGGAAACACGTAATTGATGTACATGTGTAGCGTACTGTATGTACAAGAGGAAGCATATAAGAGATTAGGGATTAGCAGAGAGGATCACACTTCCTTTGGACATGGCATTACACAGTGTTTGTTATCTATGGCTGAAGACTGTGTCACTCAAAACAAGAAATCCCATTTAGAGAAAACCACATGATGAGGATGAGCAACACGATACTGTAAACTGGAGAATTACAACGCATTCATGTAACATGCACGCACACATGCACTGACCTGCATGCACACACACACACACACACACACATGCACAGAGGTGTAGTTATTTGGGAAAATGACTGCATGGTCATTTGGGAGCACTCCCTGTAATTGTTTGCAGGTTGCACACACACACACACACACACACACACACACACACACACACACACACACACACACACACACACAAACAAACATATTTGTACCTTCATGGCTAATGGATAGCACATTCCTCATCCAGTCATGGGTATGTTAGAGAGATCATAATATATTTTGCTATGTATGGATATTTTCTCCAAACCGTGTACTATAGAACATTGCAGGACTGGTTTACCTACTGAGGCCTCTGGAAACCTTCAAATAAACAGGAGAAAAAGGAGGGACCTCACTCTGTCGTCAAAGTGGGACAAAACTCACTGACCCTAATACAGAGCTTAACTTGAAAGACAAGGCGTACCTTTTCTGGCTAAATTTTCCTTGATCTCCACACACCATCTCTCTCAAGGTTTATAAATCGCACACTGGTACACATAATAGTATGAGTACCTGAGTGTACACACCCACACATAGAAAACAGAAAACCGTTTAAAGCCAGTAATTCCAAAAGGTCTAAATTGAAAGCTTCCAAAGGGCAGGTATTGTGTTATAATTGATTTGGACCAGAACCATAATGTCCACAGACTCCCACCAGACCACAGTCCTACATTATTCTGACCTGCAGTAATCTCATTTTCAAGACCCTGTTAAAAAGGTAAGGAATTAAAAAGAAATTTGAAGTTATTTTGAACACAATGAAACTGTTCAAAAGCTCCTGGAGTTTTTTTGTTTTTTTTAAGAGTGAGAGTCCTTTCCAGACCAAGTACCAACTTTTCCAATGTGGATATCAAAGAAAAATTGCTTATCCACTGTGGGTGATCCATGGCAGCAGAGTTCCCTCCAGGCTTGTGAACTGTATGTGTGAGTGCATGCATGCTTGTATATCACATGCTCTTACACAACAGGCACTTCAAAAGCAGTGTACTGTGCACTGAACACTGTGTGCCGCTCACTCACTATAACCTCGGCATCACTGACATACCCCTCACCCCCAGAATGCATTTTCAGCGTGTTACAAAGCATGGTTCACCCACGGAAACAGAGACACTTGATTGGAGTGCACTCTCCTGCTAAAAGCTTTATTCTCTCCCCCTTTATATTTAGATTCTGTAGCGTGGAGCGAGAAATGTACGACCATTATTGACTGCTGCTTCTGGTCACAGAATCAGAGAGCAGGCCACCCAATTGTAATTCCATGGGTGGCTAGCTGGGCTTCTTCCTCATTAGAACAGCAATGTGTGGGGGACGCACTACAAAAACAAACAAACAGAACCTCTACCCACACACCATTCATAAGATCGTGTGTGTATATGACCGGTAAATGTGTGTGTTGTTTGTTTGTGTGCGTTTATTTGACAGAGGCCACCTACCTACTTTCAAACAGCACAGGATAAACTCTGCTGCTGTTTGTTTTATGGCCAAGTTAAACAGCCAGTATGACGTAGGTTTCAATGGATAATTGAACGTTCAGGCCCCTGATCTCAGGTAGGCAACAAATCAGAGGGATGATAGATGTCTCTTCTTCTAGGGATAGGAAGTGTTGCATGGTGCATAACTGCAGAGGGATTTAAATAGAAGTCAAGTGATGATGTAAATGCATGAGCACAGAACATTACAATGAGTGCCTTATTCCCTCACCCTGCACCTCGCACAGTGAGCAGAGGTGGAAGGTAACACGGTGCGTTTATCCAGGGAGTGGAGAGGTAGATGAGCATGAGGAGATTTCAGATTTCACAAGGACATAATTCACTTTTACTGCACCATTTAATTGATGGTTGTCATTACCCATGGACTGGATTTGATATGCAAAATCTGTAACTACATAAAATGTATGATTTATTGCTTTAGATCCTTAATCCAGAGGGTGGATCAGTCAGTACCTAATGCATCAATAATTTAAATCTCCGAAGGGGTTCATCTTTCAAAATGAAGAATTTGTTTTATTAGAATTCTTAGACATTTGTGGTTTTACTGTATTATAAAGGTGTGACTACTTTCTCGCACGTAAAATTGAGCCTGCCTTTGTGATTATGAGCTGGCAATCTGTATTGATTTGGACGCTCACAAAACACATTGAACTGTGCACATAAACCCTGCCTCAAACACTGAGGTGTTTTTCAGCTTGTACAATCTTAGACACTGTGCTTACCTTACCTAATCTCATTAAAAATCTGAGAAAAAGCTTTTAACAAGACTGGGCAGCTAAAACATGGATGGCATTTCCCTTTAGTATTACACTGCGCCTTTATCTAGACCTCCAGCACTGAAGGAGTTATTGAGGACTAAGTGAAAAAATCGTTTAAAAACCAAAGAATGATATAATGTCACACAGGCTTTTTGCTTGAAAAGCATAAATGTGAAGTTGCCACATCTTGAGGAAAAATGATGATGGTGATGGTAATGATGACTGTGCTGTTTACCCTGGAGTCCCTGGAATGAAACAAATGTTTTCAGTAAAGCAGATGGCATCGTCTCTGCTCTCCCAGCTGGACATCACAGCGTCCTGTGGAGTTAATTGACCGGAGCAGTGCCACCCAACAAGCCATTTCTAATATAACTGCGTTGGCTGAGACGCTTGGGTATAGATATAATTTGGGAGGTGGGGGGCTGTACAAGGATGGAGGAAGCAAACATCCCATGACGCTCGGCTTCACAGTGACATCACCGGGTCTAAAAGAAGAGGGAGATGGGAGGCACCCCACTTATTAGGTTTCGTCGTAAGGTCCTGTTCACAAGTGAAGATGCTGCTGCCCCTCTGCGAGGAAATCTGCGAGGTGCATCAGCGGAGCGGCTGAATCATGGCATCCCGGTAAACTTCTGAAGCGCCAGGGACCACAAAAAAAAACTCCTGAGACGCACCGACTTGAGCTGCTCTGCGAGGATCTTTTTATTACTGAAACAACAACGTGTTTTGAAAGCAGATGTGACATCGTGCGCAGGAGAGCTGGAGAGCTTGAGGTTGTTCTTTGTGTTCTTTCTTGATTGGAAACGCTGGTATTCCTGTGAAACATCATAATCTTTCAACAGACAATCAGTGTAAATATCCCACCGCATTGGTTTTATTTCGCGTCATCTAAAATCACTCTTTTATTTTTCGCTATTCGAACGAGATTGTCAGGTATACGCGCGTCTCCAAACGAGGACGCACGGAAATCAGACCAATTTACTCTAATCTGATCTCTGATATCCAACAACGCCTCACCGTAAATGGCCCCAAATTAGATCGTTTTAAATTAAATCTTTCCATTTTCATGACATTAACTGAAAAAGGATCGGTCTGTGTAAAAAATCAAGTTTTAATTCTTCAGAGTGCGATGTAACTCTGCGAGGGCGAACGCCCAGCAGTGATTATTTTTTTCTTTTTCTGTTTCTGTTTTTGTGGAGAAGAACGGGTTTTGAAAAGTGGCAATGCGTTTTGATTGAAAAGATCCGCGTCTTGACGCGTTCCCCAGGACTGTTTGTTGCACATAAAATGGATTTGGAAGACCTGCCGTGGAGGGTGCAAGGGAGTGATCATTTGCGAACAACACAGTGACAAAACTAGAACGGCTGAGGTAAATATGCCAAATAATTATCAATTTATTACAAAATGTATTTTAATGTAAATATACTGTTTTATTAAGGACAAAAATGCGTGATAATCTAAGAGTGTTTAACACTTTATACATTTTTTAAAATATTTTGCATGTTTATTTGTTTGTTTTTGTTTGCTTGTTTTAAATTTAAAGCCTCTTGGAAAAATAATCCCAGCATGGCCTCGGTTCAGGACAGCGGCTGCTCCATGGAGCTGAGTGGCTGGAACAGCAGTGTGAGCGGCTCGGGATCCTCCGTGCCATGCAACCAGAGTGTCCTCAATCCTGCCCCCTACTCCCCGGAAGCAACGGCGGCCTTTGCCACCGCCATAACCTTAATGGTCATCTTCACTATCGTCGGGAACATCATGGTCATCATCGCTGTCCTAACCAGCCGGTCACTCCGAGGTCCGCAGAATCTGTTCTTGGTGTCATTAGCTGCTGCGGACATTTTAGTGGCCACACTCATCATCCCCTTTTCTTTAGCCAACGAACTGCTTGGCTACTGGTACTTCAAGTCTCTGTGGTGTGAGATCTACCTGGCGCTGGACGTGCTGTTCTGCACCTCCTCCATCGTGCACCTGTGTGCCATCTCTTTGGACCGCTACCTGTCAATCTCCAGGGTCACTTACGGACGTCAGCGGACACCCAAACGCATCAAAGCCGCTATTGTGGTGGTGTGGCTCATCTCTGCCATTATCTCCTTCCCTCCCCTGCTCTCTTTGAACAAGAGTGAGGGCGGCGACAAGGGGAGTGAGAGAGGACCTCAGTGCCAGCTGAATGATGAGCGCTGGTACATCCTTTACTCCACCATTGGCTCCTTCTTCGCTCCATGTCTCATCATGATCCTGGTCTACGTAAGAATTTACCAAATAGCCAAGCAGAGAACACGCTGCCCACCAGGAGAGCCCAGGAAAGATGGGGTTGGCTGTGCAACACCAAGTCAGCCTCCTCGGCATGTACAAGCCAATGGGAAGGATGAAGAAGAAAGCACACCTCCTTCATCCAACAAAACCTCAAATGCCAGACCCCCCACCCTCGCTATCACACCTTCTCCAGCTCCAGCAGAGTCTCAAACCTCCCCAAATCCCACACCCAATAATCTCCTGCAGCCTCCATCCCCTTCTCCAGCCGTGCCCACGGCCACAGAGGTTGATACCTCTTCACAAGTCCCCTCAACCCCCTCCACTGTGCCTCAGTCTGCCACCAAGACTAAAGCGGAGGGGAAGAAGGGCAAGCGTCTGCAAAAGAAAAAGGCTGACAATAACAATGCTGACAGTTCAAGCACAGAGAGCGATATGGAGCACAGCCATGGAGGGGGACGCGGCAGCACCAGCATGCCAGGGTCTCCTGCTGGAGGGGGGATCCACTCCCCAGCCTCAGTCAAGCGCTACCGCGACATGATTGCCACTTCAAAGGGGGCTCGTCTGGTGCCAGGGAGAAAGTCAAAAACAGATAACAACCCTGGAGCAGCGAGGCGTAAAGCCATGGTCAACAGAGAGAAACGTTTCACCTTTGTCCTGGCAGTGGTCATTGGTGTCTTTGTGGTGTGCTGGTTCCCCTTCTTCTTCTCCTACTCTCTCCAGGCAGTGTGCCCAGAGACTTGCACCATCCCAGGTCCACTCTTTACATTTTTCTTCTGGATTGGTTACTGCAACTCCTCACTCAACCCAGTCATATACACCATCTTTAACAAAGACTTTAGAAAGGCCTTCAAAAAGATACTGTGCAGAAGCACCAAGGGTACTTTCTTTTAGCACATAAAATTGCTGTATAGAAAATGGACATTTCTGAGGCATAAAAAAACAAAACAAAACAAAAACCAATCATGTTCCAGAACACTTAAAGGGCTGTTTAAAAAAATACGTCATATGTAAAAACTGAGAGCCACTTTTACAGCCACAGCGTGTAAACACAAACCCCGGACTGTGAAATCTCAGCTCGCAACTGGTTGACAGATTTTTACAGAGTGAGGCGAAGAAACAGACGATGAAAAAGCAGCTGAGCGAGACACTATTAACCTGCTTAGTACTTTAGTATTTCTGATAAGACTTTGAATCCAAAGTTTTATCTTTGGATGACAAGGAATAATAGATAATCCTGGGAGACAGAGGGGGGCAGCATGATAGAAGAAATGTAAATACACTATAAAACTTATAGAAGGCAGAAAACAAGTGGGAATTAACTCTGTGAATGAATACAACATATTTTTTTATACATGTTTTGTAGTTATCAAAAACTTTGGGACTAAAGAAGACAGGTAAAAGTAAGGACAAGTGGCCTTAGATTCCTGTGAGCCTAGGGCCCTTTACTTATCAATAGACAACACAAGGAGCACATAAGATTAGTGATGATTCCCTACGTCTGCAGTTTCAACTGTGTCTGTAGTCTCAATTGCAAAGCTGCAGGGCAAACATGTGTTCCTTGATTTTTATCTAAAAATGCAACAACAAGAGAAGGTTGCTGACAATCTCAAATGTGATAGCACAAACAAGGGCACCCTTTCAGACTTAACTCGGAGATTTTGTGCAGAAAGCCTTCATGTGAAGCCCTGCCACCTTGCTTTTGGCTTCACTGGTCATAATGGACACTCAGGTTGTTTATAATGACACTCTTGGCTTTCACCTTTCATGAAATATTCAATAAAAATTAACTTTGGATGATGGACTTGATATAAAATCCCATGTATGATGCTGAGAAGTAGACGAAAAGTGATGAGACTGCATCTCATACTCTTAGCTTACAGTTTTCTTTCTTTTAACTTAACCTGTAGAATCACCCTAATTGACTTGCCTGAGCTTCTCTTTCAATGAACTGCCTCAGTATTTGGACATTCGAGCAACATTCAAAGATAATTAGAGCATCTTCAAACCCTTTCAGTGTTTTTTCACAGTATCAAATGGGAGGTGCATCTCCTAAAAATAAAAACCACCAGATTCTTATCATTCTACTGGCAAGCATTAACTTTCACAAAACAAATCCTGCTTTGTGCAGCATTATTTACCAGGTAAACATTTTATATTGACTGTAACGCCGAGATGAACAATGCAATTATGGACGTGTGATGTTCCCCCTAATTACACCTACAGGGGTTATACTGAGAACTGTTTGTCTGAGTCACTCCTTACCGATGCCTCTGGCACATCATCTTCTGCAGTGGACCTCTACATGGCACATTCGACATGTTGCTGAGAGGCAAGAAGATGAATGGTACTTTTATTTTTCTCACCAAGACACTAAAGCTTTGTGAGTTTCCTGGACAAGAAAAAAAAGAAGGAAAAAAAAACAAGAAAATGTGTCTGTAACTGTGAACAGCACATGTTTATTGACTCAATGGGACAAGGGCTGTCAGCAGCAACACATCAATTTAGTAACTGTCTAATTCTGCTGACTTGTGTGAGCGTGTGTGTGTATGTGGGCGAGTGTGCGAGCGTGCATGCGTGTTGACTCTTGTTTTTCCTTAAAAAGTGTCAGTGCCTCCTCTGGCTGCTATGTACTACAGATCTACTGTACTGACAGATTTCCTGCATCTGGTTGTCTGTAATGTTTATGATGAATTTGGAGGAAAGATCGGTAGTGTGTCGCTACACTGGGACAGTCTTAATGATCTAAAAGTGAATGTTTTTTCTGTGACATCGAGTACATGGCTTTTTAAAGATCACCCTCAAGGGACCAAAGAGCCTCACAGGACACCAGCCTGACTCAGTGAAATCTGGCCCTGTGTTTCTGTAATGAAATATCAGTTTATATTTGGTGTATGTGACGGGAGGCAAAGATTGAAAACACTGTATTATTTATTTCAAACCAGTTTGTGTGTTCTGTTACCTATTTATTGTTCAGTTACTGTGCTTTTATTCTGAAAAACCAATTGAATTGGAAGCGATCAGAGACTGAAAAGACTGTACAGAGTTTTAATATCCTGAACAAGAGCAACATTGACTTCTGCCATCAAGCTCTTGCTTTGTGAGACTGGGCTATATTTAAGCTCGGGGTTGGGGGGGATGCATTTGTGTTGAACTGAAGGAACATGAACTTTGAGTTATGTGCATACAATGCAACATTTATTCATCATTGTTTCATCTAGTTATAGTACAGTGAAATGTTCAATCAGAGATACAAGCACACGCATTGATGTACAATCTATATCGCAACAGAAAAATGTCTCCTCACCAGTGCTACTGCTGTCAGATGTCTCCTGAAAAAGTAATGAAATATGAAAATGTCAATAGCAACCATAGCCAGTTTTATTTGGATGATTTGCAGTGCATTAAGGCCTGATAATCCATATCACGCAGAGCTGCTAGGAGATTTAAATAACTGATGAAACCAAATGGTTGCAAGCAAGAGCTCTGTGCACTTATACAACTGTTCCCTGTCCTCATTTAAAATGATTATTTTCTCTCCAGTAACACAAACAGCTATAGCAACTCAATTATGACAAAAATAGCCACAGAGGTCATGGATTCATGGCTGCTTCCAATAACCATGAGTTGCAATGCTGCTCAAACTTACCATTCATGGCTTTATGTGGTGAGACTGCTGCTTTGTTTGTTTGTTTTTTAAAAAGTAAGAATTATAGCTTAAAGGTAACAGATGCAGTATTCTGCCTGTTGAGCACCATCCTTTTCCCGGAAACCGCCTGAATTGTCTTTTCCCCAACTGTGTTTGGACCAAACTGCCTGGTCTGAGCTTTGCAATCATCTATCTCCCATCTGTCATCATCTCCTTCCAGTTTGGAAATAAAGCCGCTTGAAAAAGCACAAGTCATTCCCTGGTTCGTTTGTTTTATACATCTCCACATGATACAACAATAATAATAATAATGATAATGATAATAAAAATCATTTCCAGACCAGACAGAGAATTAGCAGTGAGTTGTTTCACAAATCTGTGATGTTTTCGTGACATACATGTCAAACCGAAGCGCAATGCAAAGCAATTTCCAGCCATTATGAAATTGCCTTAAATGGGAACACAACTTGGGAAAATAGTCCATAACACTGTGGGTTGATGGCTGTTCAAGATGTCACAGCAAAATCTCCTATCACAGTGGGACATGAGAAGTAGGCCATAGCAGAAACAGCATAATGTCACCTACTGCCAGCGAACACAGAGGAAGTCTGTAAGGAATTAGAGCATCATTCCAAATATCACACACAGACACATACACACACTCCCCGCACTGACTGTCTCATATTCTATTCAAGCCACACACAGAATCAGACACACACACACACACTTGTTGTGACAGCTTGTTATATTTGAGGTCATCAGGCCTATGGTGAATTGTAATTGATTTATGTCTGCACCGAATCGAGCCTCTCTGTCCTGCTTTACCTTCACACACACACACACACACACACACACACACACACACACACACACACACACACACACACACACACACACAAGTTTCCACTCAAAGAACACCAAAATGATGCCCATCTTTTCCTCCACACTGTTTCATTTCCATATTCAGCACTGTGTGTGAACAGATAACTTATCATAGCCAAGCAATGGGAGCAGTGAGCTGTATGTTTACAATGTTGTATATTCACACAAACACAGTGTCCCTAAGCCCCTTATTCTCTGGCCTCAGCTAGAATATAAAGAAGGCCTGATTGGGACGGTGGACTCTCCAGGGCAAAAATGGAAAGAGTCCAACTACCACGACACTCAACACATTAGCTTCTTACTCACAAAAGACAGTGGACAGACTCCTAAACAAGCGAAGCCGATACATGCAAGGACACACTCGGACGCATACTGAAACACAGACGCACATCAAGTTTAATTTAGAGATTTATGATGGATTTAGTATTGTTCTGTATGAATATGTATGTGTTTAGAGGGCGTTCTAGCGCCGAGCATTTTTCTTTTCCAATCGCATCCACGATATAATGCCAGATAAATTTCTTCCCCCTGTAATTTGACTGTTGAAAACACCCAAGAGGCAGAATGAAAAATGAGAGACAGAACAGAGGCAAGCTCTCTACCCATCGAAGGTGGAGATATTAAAATGCACTCTCGCTCGGTGAAGGCTGTGATAAAAAATGTCATTTTTAGGGGGCATGGGCAATTATGATTAAAATCGCTCAAGGAGTCTGTGACTGTTTAACAGAGTGCCACTTGATGGGGGTATGTGTGAGTGTGTGCTCTTACGCATCTCATAAAATTTCGTTTTACAAAGATTTTGTTAAAGGAAAGAGCCGGGATGTAAAACAGGCATTTCCAGCCTTGTTTTGATGCGTTGTGCGTTTGGATGGAAATTCAAAGCACAAAGTGGACGTACCTTAGTAGGTAGTTAACACGGCAAAAAATTAGGTCCTAATATGAAAAATCCAGCAATGCATGAGTGTGCAAGAGAGGGGAAGGCTGAAGAAAAAATAACGAAATATTGTTGAAACAGAAAATAGAAATTTTGATTTAAAAATACAGTCTGGCTAATGGGAAGTGCTGCACAGGACCCGCATATGACAAGACGCGTAACGGTTTGACTAACAAAAACAGAAAGTGACACAGAGCCAGAGGAAACCAAGAACTCAAGATAAAACAAGAAGGAACTAATCAGAGACCACATGATTCGTCACATTTAGACTGTTACCCGTGAACTTGACATCAACAGCTTTCATCACGAGAAGAAAAAAACTAAACCAACTAACTGATAGTCGACATGTTGCTGCTGCACTAACATCAAAGAAAACAATCCAAATAGTAAAGTTAACCATAAGCCTGAGCAGTTATGGTAACAGCTTAACAGTTTTTAGGGGGCGGGGTCAATGCAAAAACAAGCCAGTTTGTCATTTTTTGTTTTAACACACAAAATGGCATGAGTTACAGCTGCACCACTGTTTTCATTTTTTGTTCTTATTTAACTACTAAATCAAATAAGTCTTATTAAGTACAAAAAACTAACAGTGAGAACGGCTGCATCATGGCTGAGTTAAAGTAAGCACATGATTCAAACTGGATCTGCTTTTAACCATTGTATAATTGGATGGAAACAACACTCTTTACTCTTGTTGAAAAAGTGACCAAAAGTTAGCTTCAGTAACTTCATGAGAATCTTAAGTGAGAGACATGGAGAGACCAAAATAAAGGAAGCTGCAGTAACACATACGTGAAGTAATAAAGGCATGGACTGTTTCCAGGTCGTGCTAGTAGCTATTTTTTGACAAGAAATCAAATCAAAGCTTCAAGCCAAAGATAACACCCAGGCCTTTTGGATTAGATTTTAAAGACAAGGTGAGATGCTCATGTTTTGGCTCAATGTGGACTTAAAGAACAGACTCAAACAACAATCAGCAGTTTTAAAAGGTTTATTGAGAGACTTGTATCCTTGTCTTTGTGACCAATTGGTGAGTGGTGGAAGAGGCTGGATACTTCACAGGGCAGCACTGAAAACTCTGCCAGAGAAAAGAGAGGATGTTAGCAACTGCCGTGGTGAGTTTGACAGAACATTGCTGATGAAGAATGCAGAACACAATATGTGGTTCCACTGGCTTACTCGTTTGTTTCCGGAACAGGGTTGGTAGGTTTGTAGCTTAAAGCCATTCGCTGGAACGTTCAAGACAATTCAGCTACACAGCAGAAAGCATTAAGCACCGAGTAGGCAAAGTTCTTTGTGTTACTCATATATGAGGGAGAGAACCACGACAAGCGCCGTTCCTTCGCTTGACCCCAGTCGCTCTCGTCCGCTCCCCCGTAACACTGCTCTTTTATTGAGGTTACATGAATATACATAGGCTGGTGACCTGCAGAATCACCGCTCTCACAATTGGAGGCAATTACTTTTACACAGCGCACACACATACTGTGACGTCAGGCACATTCACACTCACTTTTTCAGCTGCGTAAATAAATCATATGGCTGATGATAAGTGCCATGGTGATCCATAAGTATGATCACAAGTCTATTTAATTATTTTTCAACCTAACAAAACAAATTAACAAAACATAATGCTGATGCTTTGAACACTCTACACACATGAGTCAAGATACAGGACAACTGCTGCGCATCTGAAAGAAGAAGCTGAACTCACGGAAACGCTGCACACTCCAGTTATCATAGTTATCATAGTTTTGTTTCCCTCTCTTTGATGAGTTCTCAGCCAGCTCTCGATCTGATAATGTGTAGCTTGCTCATCAGCTCAGAAGAGATTGCAATGCAACCTCACACAGTGGTTGCATGCTTTTCCCCACAGTGGCAAAGACTTGCACTTTCATATTCATATTCAATAAAGGTGTGCTCTATATGTCAGCAATGGCTCATATTAAGATGACAGTCTTTCAAACAGGTCAAGTGCCTCTATGCACGTAATTAGTTAAAATATTTACCTATTTTACTTCAGCTTATATGTCATTGTTCCAAATTTGAGCAACCCTAAGCTTAATGCAGATTACTTTCAACAACTGGTTAAATTAATGGTCTGGAGCACTGGCTGTTGTCGATCAGAGCAATCTGAAGAATCATCAAACCATTTTGTTTCAGCAAGGGGTGGGGGAAAGCCATTCACCAAAGCATATCTTAAGTGCTGCTGCTGTGGGCTGGCCTTCTACACAGCCTCTTTAAGGCTGCTGTGTTTTCTGAAAACTTCCAACATTTTCCAGCAAGCAGTTTACACCCAAAATCATATTTTTTGTCCCAATATTCTAAATACTTCGCGCTGCCAAGAGCGAATTCCATCATAAACTTCTCGTCACCCTCTGACGCACTCTTGGTTGCTTGATAACAACAACAGCTGGCGTCATAGACCACGTGTTCTACTCCACACTCACTCACACAAACACAAACACCACAAATAACAACAAAGAATAGGTCTATTGTCCAGCACAATCTGGACCCCGCGGAACTTCTCAACGTCCCACAAAGCGGCGGAGAACCCACTCAACTTCCCACAAAGCGGCGGAGAACTCACTTATCGCTCCACAAAGCAGCGAAAAACACCGTTCTTAGCCCCAAAAAGCGGCTAAGGAAGTACACACTCACACGGTTATAAAGTCGGACTCTCTGAACGTACTTGGTATGGCTTATTGCGTGTAGCATCAGTCCCTAAGCCCGCCGATCGTCATCCATCGAGGAGAAAAGACTAATCCAGCTAATCCACTGGCCCGATGACAAATTCTCACATCTCGGGACTTTACTACAGGAACTTCCTGGCTGACGTCAGTCTTTCAGCATGTCTCTTTTCCCCTCTGTGAATGTCGACTCCAGGGCTCCGGCTGGAGGACCAATTAATGATAGGTTTGTAGCTTAAACCCATTCGCTGGAACGTTCAAGACAATTCAGCTACACGGCAAAAAGCATTACACACCAAGTAGGCAAAGTTCTTTGTGTTACTCATATATGAGGGAGAGAACCACGACAAACCACGACAAAGATAAAGAATACCTTGTCTATGTGTGTGTGTGTGTGTGTGTGTGTGTGTGTGTGTGTGTGTGTGTGTGAGAGACCCCATAAATGACTTCTCTAAACCTGCTGGTCTGGAAGTCCAGCAGTTCATCTAAACAAAAGGCACTTAGCCTAAAACAGACATAGATATGTTTATCCTATAACAATAAGAGAAGGTACGACCTCTCCCATGCTCCCAGGATGTGGGTGTGAATGCCAGAGCACTCTGGAATGCACACAAAGTCTTTGCAGACTATTAAGGATCAAACCTCTACCAACATGACATTGATTATAACACTCTAAGCATATATGAGTAGATATTTCTAAGCATAAATGACAATCAACAATACAAACCTAACACTGTACAAGAAGGTACTCAGCTGGCAGGTGGGACTTCATTACTGAAGAGAGAGTGCAGGGGTCACGTGATGGCAGCGGGGTGAACGCACTGTTTTTTCGGAGCTCCGTGCCACTCAGCCTTAATTCCTTTATACTCCATGTTTTATAAGGCGTCCTGTTTCTGTTCTGGTATGTACATTGCGGGCTATGTCCCTGAAAGACTTTTGGCCACAGTCTTTTGACAATGTGGGTAAGCAGCGACCAAACAGAGAAAGAAAAGACACTCCGTCTGAACCGGGCGAAGCCCCTCAAGATGGCACCTGCTCTGACTCCAACCCTACTGTCGAATTGGACCCAGCCTTCGCCAATGCCTTTAACTTGATGATGGCTAATGTTGTTAAAGTAACTGACAAGAAACTTAGTCCTCTGACCAAGGCTGTTTCTAAGCTCGTGGTTGAACTCTAGTCGGCACACAAAGGGTGGGACGAAGCGGAAGCTAGGGTACTAGCTGTGGAGAACGCTGATACTGCTCAGGAGCGCCGGATTACCAAGCTGGAAAATCAAGTCAACGCTCTCATGGAAAGATTGGATGCAGTGCAAAATTACAGCAGACAACTGAACGTCCGGCTTCTTGGCCTACCGGAGGACACTGAATCTGCGTTCTCAGGATGACCACCAAGGCTGGGCGCATAAAGTTGGAGAGGGCTCATCGTGTACTCGCTCCGAAACCAGACCCTAACAGGCGTCCCCGCACGCTGCTCATTCATTTTCACTCTTTCAGAGATAAACAGAGAGTCATGGAAGCGGTGCACCGACTCAGCTCCGAAGATGGGGGTCTTAGGCTTAACGGCTCAATGGTGTCAATTGACAATGACTTCTCCACGGCGGTGCTGAAGAAGCCAAAGGCCTATGATGCAGTGAAGCTGCTTTTACGGGAGCGGGGTATACAGTACACCATGTTCTTTCTGGCGACAGTCCAGGTGACACACAATGGCTCGAGGAGGAGATTCTCCACACCTGGACAGGTGCAGGATTTCCTGGCTTCCCTATCTGATTGAATCCCCTGCCGCTTGCTTCTTCTTACACTTACTGCATCATTGACTGGGATCAGATGCAATCCAAATGTCCCCTGTTTAATTTGTTATATGTTAAAGAGATCGGTGTCAAAAAAACTCTCCAACAATCCTATTACTCTATGCTCTGTCAAGGCCTGGATGTCTATCCGTGCTTTGGAGGGCTGGGTCCATCTGATATCCTAGCTGGCTCCTGTTATGATTGGCCCTTACTTCTTGCCTGGATGTCTGGACCAGGTTTTTTTGGTCTGGTCTAATTTGGGGCTGGTTAACTTGGGTGATCTGTTTAGAGGTCGGACCCTTCTTTCCTTTCAGCAGCTTCAGCAATGTTTTGGCCTTCACAATGTGGAATTCTTTAGATACCTGCAAATGAGGCATGTTATAATTAATGACACCACCCTAATGTTGGACTACTAGGTCTGCAGTGGAGGATGCTTTGTCCTCACTGCAATCACTTTCCTTGGCTGGAAATAGGAGAAACAGACTGAAGCATTTTGTGGTTGGGCTCCAAGCAAAGAACTAGGATGGAGATGGATACATGGTTAAATCACAAAAGGCAAAAACTAGCAGGTAGCAAGGACGGCCTGATTGCCACCATAATGACAAGGACAATCTAGCGGAGAACCGTTGCAAAAACAGGAGCTTGATTACAAAAATGGAACAGGTGTGAAAAGAAAAAGAAAGACTTTACCCAGAGGCAAGCTGGCAAGATAGACCCAGCCCAGCAACTCCACCTGTGGTGTAAAGAGAAAGGGCTCAAGAAGGAGAGACAGAAAAAAAGGAAAAAGAATACCCTGCCAGGACCATAACTGAGATTACATACATTTCTGGTAAATTGGCTTTAAGATTTGGAGGAATCATAGATGACCAAAGAAATTATTTTTCCATTGTTTGACTTGAGGAAGTGATAAGTCATCTAACCTTTAGTATTTAAGACATTACAGCAGAAGCTGTAGGGAATCCTGAGATTTTAGCAGAAGATATAGCTGTAAATCATCAGCGTAGAAATGGAAGGTGTTATATCTCCTACTAATATTACCAAGTGGAACCAGATAACTCTGAGGGATCCTGCAAAAAACAGGGGCAGGGTATGAGAAAAACTGAGCAACAGACACACAGAAAGTCTTATCCTTGAGATAAGAACTGAGGCAGCGAATAGCTTTGCCCTTAATACCAAAGCAGAGTTCAAGGCAAGCCAAAGGAATCAAAAAGCATGGACTCATCTGAAACATCAGAACTGTACTGGAATCTAACAAAGTGTGAATAAGGTTAAAGCTAATTTGATTAAATTCTATTCTGTTTTGCTGTTTCTGTATTACAGAAGATACTTCCATTAATGCACAGACCAACACACTGAATAACACTCCCAAAACAAGAAATGAGGGTTACAGATGTATTTATTAGTAGCAGTAGTAGTATTGTTGTTGTTGTTGTATTATAGCTCGTTATATAATTTATTTTTATTTATGTGTGTAGGATATTAATATGATATATGCCACTGTCTCAGCTGAACTCTGGACACGCACACACATACATATACACTGATATGCACACACTCGCTCCCCCCTCCCTTTCCAAACGCCTTCGACGCTTATTCCCTTCCGATGCTGCACCCTTTACCCACCCCTGTTGCTTGTCATGTGTTTCTTTGGTGTATTAAGAGTTTTTTTCATGTGCTATGTGCAGAGGTGTTTTTTTCTGTTCTCAAACTGATCTCCCTGTTGGAGCTCAGTCTGGGGGGAGTTATTTTTTTCTCCTTATCTTTCCTCATGTGGTGCATTTTCCATTGTTATACCTCTCTGACCTGCCTTCCCGATGTGATGTTTTGTGTAATGTATGTATGGTCGGAGGGTAAGATGGCGCCGCCATTGCGTGCAATAGGTCGGCAGCCTTATGAAATTTCCCCTTGTGGGACTAATAAATGTATATCAACTCAATTATAGATGTTTTAGTATACATTATTAGTACAGTAGTACAGTA
The DNA here is from genome assembly GCF_057382275.1 of Copadichromis virginalis. Lineage (NCBI taxonomy): Eukaryota > Metazoa > Chordata > Actinopteri > Cichliformes > Cichlidae > Copadichromis > Copadichromis virginalis. The sequence goes on from NC_140629.1 coordinate 29,257,445, forward strand.
TACAGTATACTACAATCCTTCAGAGATTCAATATCTGAATAAATACCTTCATATGAAAGACAAAGCATTCAATCTAATAACTCAACATATTGAAACACAAACATATATTGCTTCTGCAGATAAAGCTTGGCAGATTTTAGTAGCATGATTCTATAAACACTATCTTTAATTCAGTGTTTTTTGTTGAGCTAGTTTGATGTTTAGATATGAGATGATGTATGCTGTGAACAAACATCAGTGCAAGTTTGAATAATTCAGATTTCCCCTATGGTGTTTCCTTATAGATATTCAAAAGCATGTGAAAATAAAAAAACAAAAAGTGCAGTGCAGCGTCCAGTTGTATCACATTGCAAAAAAAAAAAAGAAAGAAAGAAAAAAAAAAGACTTTTTCTGTGAACACAGTTTTTCCATGTTTTTCATGGTTGCAGTCCCTGACATCTTATTTGTGCCTTCTGGTGTTGGTAAAGATGAAAAATAAAGAGAGGCAAGGAAAAGGCTTCACATTATTACCATGTGCAGTATCAGACTCCGCTGTAATAATTCTATCCCGAATGTTTCTTTGAAGAAAAATTGAAGCCTTGACAAAACTCTAATGAGAATCTGAATCATAACTGAATCATTTAATTGAAACATACATGAACAAACTCATGAAATGATCTTAAAGTCCACACCTCCATAAAAGAGATGACTTGTGCAGGTTTTGTGAGACTTCCACACAAGGTTGCCAGATATGCAGAGTGGAGAAAGAAGGCTGTATCTTTATTTAGCCGGGCCATTATGGAAAGGTCACAAAGTTCATTTTGAAACACAGATACATACCCGTACACATGCACACACACGTTTCAGCAACCCAAACCCGCGCACACACATCATACCAAAGGAGAAACAAAGGCAAGCCTAAAATAGAGAAACAGATGACTAACACTTAACTGTACACACAGATACTGGACGCACACTCACACACACACACACACACACACACACAGTAAAAAAAAACAAGTTTCCAGATATATTCAAACTGATCGATTTTCTTGGACGGTCTGTCATTTTTAGCTGTGCTCTGCTGTATAATTATTGATCCGCAGTAATCAGTGGAATATCAATCTTGCCTTGAACTTTCCACTTAGGTATTTTCAGAATGGCCTGGCCATGCGCTTTATGAGTTTGCAGTTGATTAAAAGAACAACAGAAGAGAAAGAAAGTTTAGAAGTTAACAGGCAGGATATTTGTTGACACAGCATGGAGCCACATGTGTGTCTGTGTGTGTCATTTTTGGCACAGGAAGGAGGACAGGATGTTCTGTTTGGATGTGAAAGTGTCATGTCCTTTCTAATCTATATACAGTAGTACAGTAGCCTGAGGAGTGTACATTATACTTCCATTGAAAACATGTGGAAATAATTAGGACAGCTTGGTGGAGTTGAGTTGTTTACGGCTTCTACATAGTTTAGCGTCATGTTGCATCATCTTTTGCTGGTGCCTGTAGTGTGGGGCTCAGTGTTCAAGTACAATTTAGCATTCTGGCTCACTTCATAAGAATGTTTTATGAGGTGTAGTAAATGAATCTTCATTATTTCAACATAAAAAAATGAGTAAATAAATCTTTCTATGCTTTATGGTGCAATTTGTTCTTTCTTAAAGAAATAGTTCACTTTCTTGCTTAAAGTCACCACTTTGTCATTCAGTGAGATGATTGCGGCCCTCAGATGAGGCTTAGTTTGTCATTAGGGATGGGACCAGGAACAGAGAAACAACTACAATGGTTCTGTCTCAGGTTCAACTGCAGTGACCATTAATTAAGATTTTACATCTTGGGTTTGTTTTTCTTTTTTTAAATGATTGTTAAGAGCTGGTCTCTTTCACCAAGGTTCGGTTACTTCCTCAATCAGCGACTGCCCATGAAGCCCAGATAAAGTCCCTAATTGTTGCACACAAGCAATAGTGTGAAATGAGAGGTATCAGCACACATATTTTGTCACCACTGGACCGAGCCAGGCTAGCTGTGTTTTTAGTCTTGCATTCTTTCCAGAGACCAGGGAGTAACTCCTGCGGTTACAGACAGAGCTGCAGTATGGTGAAGGCCATGGGAAAATGACCCTTAAGCACTCTTAATCTGTGACCTTATTAAACACTTTCCTGATGAATTCATCCTTTCGATCACGTTTCGAGTCTTACTGCATACAGCATGGTGTTTATTTTGAAAATTATTGTTCCCAGAAGGGTAAAAATGGAGGTTCGAGTAGAGCATGTGTGTCTGCTTGTGACTGACATGTCACTACCAATTCCAATGTCTTTTAGTTTCCCAGCAAACTCAACCCTCACTCATATCCAGATGGCAACGCTCAGAACTGACATCACAAACCAAATGGTGACGTTATGTTGCTTTCTCCATCTTTTGTATACAGTCATACTTTTATATACATCCTGGTACATATGTACAAAGAAACAGCCACAGATTTTAGCAAGTTTATGGAAAAGAAAGAACTTCAAAAAATAATTTTGGGAGCACTAATTAAAATGTTTTATCTTGTTTTTACAGACAGAGGAGCCATTGAGAGGAATACTCCAACAGGGAATGTGTCTTCAAGCATTTAGGGAATGTTTTCAGGGAATCAGTCTGAAGAATTTCCAGATGTTGGTTATATTTCAGAACTGGAAGACATGGAGCTCTTACTGATAACTGTCCTTGGTAAGATTTTAAGGATCACCACACACTGAAGAGAAGCTGGGGGACAGGACCTCTGATCCTTAACTATATATCAGTAATGAGATGATGCACGAAAAATATTGCAGCTGAAGCCAAGAGGCCACGTCAAGCAGGGGTTAAAGTGGACTAATGTCCTTATTTAATTTAGAATTGTTAAATAAGACATTGAATCCACAAATTATGTTTTTGCTGAATTATATTTTTGTGAAATATCTTGCAAAATAAATTGAAATATATTAATTTTGTGTTATTCAAATATTGCCTAAAAAACAAACAAACAGGCAGTTTAGTATTTTGATAAAGTCTACAGTTAGGCATGATGTTGGACTGGTTACAGCTAACTGATTACTTGGTTATAGGTTACGGGTAACAAACAACCATTTAATCACCTTTATATTAGAGGTGATTATGCTGATTAGAGTCACTCACTGAATTCTACCTTTTATACTAGCTTTATAGTATCCAGGGGTTGGAAATGAGTCCTATATCTTGTTGAATTCAATTGGCTAAATCTGTCACGGGGTTTGAAACGGACTCAGGCGCAGACCAGAAATCCTTGGCAAAGGAGACAGTGCGTTTATTCACAGTATACACACACACACACACACAGAAAAAGACCAGTTAGAAACAATCACAAAACTCGCAGATTCCAATTTGCAGATTTCAGAGAGACTGACGCTAATGGCTCAACGGTCCAGCGAAGAATGACACAGGTCCGCCATCATAAATAGTGCTTCAATCCGCTGGGATCAACTGCAGGTGTGACGGTGAGCACAGGTGCATGGGCCAAGGGCGGGAGCCTGTAATGAACACCACCCCGGCAGAGGAGAGATGCACGGGGACCATGACAAAATCCACAAAGAGCAGTGAATATCGTAGAAGTACCACAAGTCAACTGATCACAGTCTGTACACAAAGAAAAATCTACTGAGCTCACAAAACAAATCATCATGTGAGTTATTTCTGGGTAATCCTTTTCCTTACCCTGCACCGCTGCCCCTTATCTTAGTGTTCCCCCACCTGCTCAATCCTATTTTAACCCATGGGTCTAAGGAACCATTTCATGATGCAGGTGAACAAAGGGAGAGCATGAAAGCGATACTATGCCCTCTTCAAAAGCCAGAAAACCTTCACATCCCCAACCCTACGATTTATATCAACCATCAGGTCAGCTAATAGCTAGTTCTTTGATATTTTTGCATAGTTATGAGAATGAAACTGAGCTTTTTTTCTAATTCTCTGCACAAAAGAAAATAAGCATGTTTCTAAGAGTGTCAAATCATTAATTTAAAGACAAAGTAACTGGGTTATATCATTAATTCTGCTTGTCTTTAATTAATTATTTGCCCCACTACGAAATAAATTCATGAATTCATCGGGGGGGCGGGGGGTGCAATTGTGTTGCACATAATTATACAGAAAGCGAAATTTATCCATAACACCATTTTTTAAATGAGGCTGCTGACCTTAGGTTCCTGGCATCATCCCACAGTTTCTTCCCTCTGCTTTGAAGCCCAATACGGAGGCTGATTTCAGTGGTTGGCCTTTCATCATTAGTGTGGTTTAAAAGCTCCATGTGACTAACAGGAGGAGAGTATCCAGCATAGCAAAGAGAAAGGGGCATTTATTTCTTATCACAAACTCAACATTCAATCCTTGTTTAGGTCTTTGTATCAGTACTCTCTTTTGGTTTCAGAGGTTTTGTATGCGTTTTTTTTAGCAATATGTTTTAGTCCACTTCTGAAAACCAAGAATGAGGCCAGCAGACAAAGACAGTAAGAACTCTGTGCTCTGTTAATACAGCATACTTCTTTGCTTAGCTGCTTCTTTGATGATATTCAGAGGTCCCATTACTCGTTAAGCTCTCAAATTGTGCATACACCATCTATTTTTGTGTGGGCAGTTTCATGCTCACAGCACTGAATATTATGTTGTCAGACTTCCTAATTACTATACATAAAAGGTTAGGGCATGTAGAGAAGGCAAAGTAGCTGCACTGTTTAGGCATCAGTAGCATCATATTATCGCATATATATATATATATATATATATATATATATATATATATATACACACTAGGGGTGCAACAATACACAAAATTCACGGTTCGGTTCGATACTTTGGTGTCACGGTTTGATATTTTTTCGATACAAAAAAAAAAGTTCATGCCTTTTTAATTTGTCATTTATTAAATTTTCACGGCACATTCCGCACCACATCTCTGTGCGTTCATCATTTGTTTGAAGCCTGCTCACCTCCTGCAACTACTTTTCCGAGAATACGTGCTTCTTTTGTGGTTCCGACTCCTTCTGACATTTCTTTGGAGGTGGAGGAACATCACAGTAATTGCTTAAAGGAGCTTGCTTCTTCGACATCTTTAAGAGTTCTAAACAAATGTCTGTCCTCCTTCTGAAAATCTTATGTATGCAAACACGCGTTGCAACTTCTTATCTTGTGCCCGTTTTTTATTTTGACAGCGAATGCGCACCTGCGGACCACTTATGTGCAGCCCTGGTTATTTCACTTGTCATATTGCAGCCACAGAAATTCTTTTGTCCATGAAACCATAAAGCTGCACTTTCTTTTTGCCTTATAGTCTGATTTGTAATAACTTTTCCGTTTTGTGGTAAGCTTTTCTTTGGCTGTCACTTCTTCACCCTGACCTGTCTTATTTGGCTCAGCAGAACTAAAATATTGTGGCGAGCTCAGACAAAGAGGAGACGGAGGTATCGTTTGGTCTTGCTTCCCGTGAGCTAGCCAGGGAGCACAGCCGTTTATTGACATCTGCAGAAGAACACTGCCGCTAGCTAACTGCTCAGCGCAGCAACAGCACAGCAACAACAACAACAACAACAACAACACACAGGGCGCCCTCTGACCCCGGAAGGACACACCGTCGCAGCGAGAGGGCGTCACCCGTCACTATGGCAACATAAACAAAACATAACTGTACAAACAGAACCCCGAACAGCCCTGACCTGCTACAATATATATCCTGCTGCTTTTACACACGCACTCACATAACGCTCAGCGATTCTCTGCGCGATCAACCTCTCACATGTTTAAGCTTGCTGCGGGAGATTTCACTTGTCATGTTTGCATAGTAAGCTAACGATTGATAAGACTATGTCAGAGGAATTGGTGCGCAAATTATCATCACTCACAGATCAGTGCTGTCGCTCTCTATACACAGTTCGCACGATTGCAAAGTGAAAGCAAAAAACAAGCGCAAATTCAAACGCGATTTCAATATGTCACATATAGGCAGTGGCTCATCGATGCCAATGACATAATTACCCAGCTACATTTCCGAAAGAATGCAAAAGCATTGACATATATTTTTCCTTCCTACGATAGCCCGACGGGCAGGGCAGAGATAGATTTTGGTAGCCCGACTGGAAAAAATCGCTAGCTCCAGGACATCAGGCAGGCGATTTTGCGATCCCTGTATCTGATTGAGGAATCATTCATCTTTGGAAAAGAGAGTTTATTACAGAGAAATGGCTCTTTTCAAAATAAAAGCTATACTATCCGCTTCTTCTGGGCTTTATTCTCAGCAGCATATTAAACATATCAGGTCCCCATAAGGAGAATCATGTGCTAACGGCTGTCTAAATGACTCGGGTAAAGTTTGTAGCATGCGTGCTTGTTGTTTTTGTCTGCTTCTACTTGTCTTTGCACTAGGATGATGTCGGTGTAAATGTGCAGTCATATTTGTTGTGTTCCCACTAGTGCTGTCAGCGTAAATCTCGTTGAAATGACGTTAACGCCACAACACGGCAAATCTCCGTTAATGAGCTACTGCGGCCAACACCTTAACGAGCTAACTGCGCTAACACACTAGCTCCCACCCATGTAATTGAGCATTGCGTGGCACATCCAACATACTGTTTTACGTTTAATTTGCCATGTTGCAAGGAGAGCTTAACTTCTGTCTTGCTAGCTTGCCCTGCGCTCGGTGAATCTGCGTTCGACTACTCCGCCTAGGCTGCACTGTCGAGCGCAGATCCACTGAGCGCTCAAAACAGACAGCATCGTCAGAAGGAAAGTTGATCAAATAAATTAAAATTTTATTTTGTATTGTTCGATACATATGCCTACCGAACCGAAAGCACTGTATGAATGGTTCAATATCGATACGAGTATCGTTGCACCCCTAATACATACACACGCCAATGGAGCTGTTTAAGAACAGGTGATACGAGCAGCTGTATTTTGAACCAACTGCAGTTTATGGAGGGATTTATGAGGTAAACCATAGAGAAGAGAATTACAGTTCTGTTACTGTTCCAAGAAGATAACACGCTGGATGTTAAAATACGCATGCAATGTTCCCATGCCAGTCATTTGATAATGCTGAATAAACAAAAAAGCCGATCTGCAAAGCACTGAGCTGATTTTTCCGGTAGCTAAAAGTGTCTACTTTAATAGATTTAGCATTACTGTATATTTGTACTGTCCTTATGCATGTGTTAAGTGCAAATTGTTTTGGATATTGTCACTTCTCTTAGATGTTTGATTTCCACAATATAAAATAAAAAATATGTTCAGTTTTCCGTTAGAAGCCTGGTTTTCAAATTCACCTCATGAAAGTGGGAAAAGCTAGTTTGGGATTAGTCTGGAGTTCAGTCCTAATCCCAAAAGCAACCTAAACAAGAAACTTGAAGTCTGCATTGTACCTGAGAGTGAAGAGAGGTGTGGTAACATTTCGAGATGAAAAAACTTTCTATTTACAGAGATTTAGAATTTCTCAATCAGCCCAGGGAGCCGTCGTGTCATTTTTAGAGCTAATGCAACCAAGCATTCCAATGTTTTATGGAAAATTCATGTCAGACACACATTATTCATCCAAGAGGCACATCTTTATGCTCTGTGAAAAGCCCTAAAGTTTAAGCACTGCAAAGGCAGAGCTGGTACCACTTGGCATGATCTTATAAAAGGAACAATTACTGATATTCAGTGACTAATTCATCCTCTTCAGGGTCTGAATGACATTTTTTAACCACCAGATGGTCTTTACAGTAACTTTCTTTTGGGGGCCGGACCAAGCCAGCAACACCACCAGCCTTTTCATAGTTATTTCATATAGTGAGTAACAGTGTTATTAGAGATTGCTTGAAACCCAGCTTGTGGTGGAACAGAATAATTGATTTTCTGGGTACTGTGTGAGAACTTTCACTGTGCAACTGTGCAAAAAAAGTTAAGTATACTCATATAAACATTTAAAAAAATCGGAATTTCTAATATTTTTTTGAAACTCATGCTTTTAGAAATATATTTAAAGAGCAACTTAACAGTCAGCTGGGGGCCCAAGTAAAAATGAAAAAGTAAACCATTCCTATTTACACTTCTCTATCATTTGAGGACAATAACACCAGACTGCATAGCTGAAAGTTTTAGAGATGCAAAACCCAAACCAAATACTCAACTTGGCACTTTAATTCAAAAGCGTGCATGTGTGTGCTCATGCTTTAATGTACAATCCCCTTGAAGACATTTCCCACTCTTATTCCAGGGTGGGAGGGGTGGATGGAGATTTTGCAGTGAATGATTGTTAGAGGCAGATCTCCCCCTGTGGATGTCACTGTGTGCCAAATCACAAAAGCAATTGACTGTGTGATCAGAGACTGGAGGGGACCTGGGAGAAAAGAGGGTAATTTGATTGGCATGGGTGTTATTGATTGACAGCAGCGAAATTCCCTAAATTGCTTATGAAGGATGGTGACCAGTGAGTGTTGGAATGAACGATAATGAATCACGACACCAACCTAACATAAATTGGCATCCGCTGGTGATTAAAATCTGGTCACTATGAGCATCTCCTACACCCACAATCTACCTTTGCCTGTTTGTGCCTGCTATAGTCACATGTGGACAGACACACGTCACAGTCACATTAAAAATGTTCAATCTTTTTTTTTTTTTGTGGCTAAAAGAAACTGTGCGACTTCTCTTCCAGAAGTAGCAGCTCACAGTGAGCCTTAGGCTGCAAGCAGTGATCAAAATCAGCTGAGCTTTGGTGAATACAAAGCGCACAATTGAGTTCTTGACATAGCTAGAGATAACTGCGAGTCGTATAATGTGTCATCAAGGTAAATTTGGCCACACATGTGAGTCTTGTATGAGTTATGGAGACACAATTGTGCAGACGTAATTATCACAGCTATATCCTGAGATGTCTCGGAACTTCCCCTCACAATCCAGTCTGGCTATAGTACAAGTCTGCCTTCTGAATAGGATCCATATGTGGGTGGATGCCTAATCATCTCAATATTCTGCTGGCTGAAAGTACACTAAATACTTCATTGACACCACATTTAGGATGCAGATGAACACCCACACCCGGCAGATATACATTAAAAATATTCAAAGCAGTTATGGTGAGTCACAGTCAGTTGGTGAAGTGCCTCTAATGTGGAGATAGTTGAGAGACGCAACACTTGGCTTGAAAAATGTGTGAGATTTATACACCTGTGATAAATTCGTTATTGGGACTATAATCACCCAAAAGCATATGGTTGTTTTTTAACTACTGTGCTAAAGACAGTCTCAATAATAGCGGTAACTTTTCAATACTGCTACTTCCATAAATTTAAGACAAGAAGAAGGAAATAGTGGGGGGAAAAGGAGAAAGGCAGGTGGAGGTCACTGGCATATATGTTTATACACCATAAAATAAAGTATTACTCCAAATGCTGTAAGATCTGAATACTGAATTGTAGCAATAAAATTAAATAAAAAATAAAAATCAAATTAAAAAAAATAAAATGAGGAAGAAGAAAGAAGAATGTTGCACAGAGTTCAGGAAGGAGTTGAGACAAGCTCTGAGTGGTAGGGAACAGAAATACAGCTGAAGTGGTGAGGGGAAAATGCCAAGAAGGTATTTGGTGTATCCTATAGACAGAGTAAAGAAGACAAGAAGAGTTGGTGGTGTAATGAGGAAGTACAGGAAATTATTCGAAGGAAGAGGTTGGCAAAGAAAAAGTGGGATAGACAGGTAGATAAAGAGAGGAGTACTGGGTATAAGAGAGAGGTATAAGAAAGCGGTCGCAAAGGCAAAGTAAAAGGTGATGCTGGACACTGAGGGAAAGGAAAATATTTATTTCAACTGGCTTCTAGGAGAAACTGGGCTTGAATATTACGTGCAGCAGTTTGGGGTGGTTAAGGACACAGATGGAAATGTACTAATGAGTGAAGTGAATGTGCTGAGAAGAAGTACTTTGAGGAGCTGATGAATGAAGAAAATGAAAGAGAGGGAGAGCAAGAGAGAGGAGGTACAGGGGTCAGATGGAGGAAAATCATTGAATCGGCAAGTGCAGACAATTAATAAGAAGGAAGTGAGGGCAGCTATGAAAATGACAGATACAAGAAAGGGGGTTGGTCCAATGACCTAATGTGGAGGTAATGGAGATGTCTAGGAGAGCGGGCAGTGGAGTTTTTGACCAGATTGTTTAACACAGAGAGTGGGAGGAGGCCTGAGGAAAGGAGAAAAAGTACTGCAGCCTTTTTCAATTACTAGGGTGATTTGCAGAACTGTGGTAAGTATTGAGGAAGAAAGCCGATGAACCATGCATTGGGTTTATATGGGAAAGAGTTGCTGAAGCAGTGAGGAGTATGGCTCCATGCCAATAAAGAGCACTACAGATGTGATGTTTTCTTTGAGAGTGTTTATGGAGAAGCATAGAGAAGGTCAGAAGGAGTTGCACTATGTGTTTGTGGATCTAGAGAAAGCATATAATAGAGCACCAAGAGAGGAACTGTGGTACTGGATGAGGAAGTCAGTAGTGGTGGAGCAGTATGTGGGTGGTGAAGGACATGATGAGGACAGCAAAATAGTGGTGAAGTGCGCGGTAGGAGTCACTTCAAAGTGGTGCTGGGATTACATCAGAGAGCAGCTCTGAGGCCCTTCTTGTTTGTAGTGGTGATGGACAGGCTGACAGATGAGGTACTGAGAGTGGGGAGCAGGTGGAAGAGAGTCTAGAGACGTGGAGGTGTCCACTGGAGAGAAGAGGGATGAAAGTAAGTAGAAGCAAGACAGAATACATGTGTGTGAATGAGAGGGAGACAGGTGTAACAGTAAAACCTCAGGGAGCAGAGTTAGTGAAGGTAGATGAGTATAAATATGTATCATGTATCATATCATCCAAAGCAATGGGCAGTGAAGACAAGAGAGAGGTGAAGAAGAGAGTACAGGTAGGGTGGAGTGGGTGGAGGCAAGTTTCAGGAGTGATTTATCACAGAAGAATAGCAGCAAGAGTGAAAGGGGACATTTACAAGAAGGCAGTAAGACCTGGTATGTGTGTGGTTTGGAGACGGTGGCGCTGACTAAAAGGCAGGTGGCAGAGCTAAAGATGTTTAGACTTAAATTGGTAGTGACGAGAATGGATTATAAATGAGTATATCAGAGGGATAACTAAGGTCAAGGAATTTGGAGATAGTTGAGATGGTTTGACATGGAGGAAAAGTGAGAAAGGATTGGAGAAAGCTGCCAGAAAGGAGGAAAAGAGGAAGACCTCAGAGAAAACTCATAGATGTAGTGAAGGAGGACATGCAGAGGGTTAGGGTGCTGGTGATAGAGAGAGACGATAGAGCAGATGATTCACTGTGACTATGCTTGATGGAGCATTGACAAAAAAAAGAACAGAAAGAAATAAAATAAAGTAACTTTCATCCTGTCACAGCTGTGATTGGCTCCAGTCCTCCTGCAACCCTGAACTGGATAAATGGGAGAAAAAATGGATGGATGCAAAATAAAATGAATAAATGTTGGCCTTATTTGACGATATCATAGAATATTTAATAATTAATTTATGCTTAAAACATTTTTGTTAAACCAATTTTCCTGACCTACACTAACCTCACCTGTACTGTATACACAGGTAAGAAAGGAGAGTCACAGCAAAACCATACATTTCTGAGTAATCCAAAGAGGGGATCCGGAGGCAGGTTGGGTCTACTGGTGTTTTTCAAGAGAAGGGTGACTAGAAATCAATACAGAGTTGTTCTGAGTGATCGTCTTTATGCCATGATCAAACATTTCTGTCCTGATCTGTCTTTGCTTCCAGGAAGACAAATGTCTCCATCCACAATAAGGGCTCAGTAAATGTAATGTAAAACTGATGTGAATCACATGACATGCACTTCACAGTGATCAAAAACAAGAAATGCTTCTCTGGGAATCTGTGCTATGAAGACTTAAAGCAGTTGTAAAGTCAAAAATGGCGACGACCTGTTGCTCACAAAGTACTGTATGCCTAATAAAGTGGCAGTTTAGCATTGTTACGGCCCTGGGCCTTGGAGAGAGTGAGACTACCCTTTTGTGTTTATGCAAATCTAAGTGTGCCAGGACTCGTAGATGACTGGCTGCTGGGAGTCCTGTGCCAGCCTTCTTTTATGCAGATCACAGCATGCCAGACCTCGTGGACGATTGGCTGCCTGGAGATCCCATGACCACTCCATGACCAATTGACTGGCTGATTGTCTGCACCTGGGAGTATAAAAGGTTGAAGAGCCTTCACACTATGGTGAACTGCTGCTCTGAAGTGAACATGCAGTGTCTTCCTTGGCTGCGGTGCATGTGAAGCTTGTTTGTTAAACCTGTTTGCTGTGTTGCTCTTTGTTTAACCCTTAGCTTTTACTCTTGCCTGTTCTTTTCATTGTGTATTAATTGTTTCCCCGGTGGTCTGTTGAACAGCCCCGTCGGTTTTCAGTTTAATGTTTGTAATAAAACCCCTTATTAACTCAGATTTCGTGAGAGGGCTTGTGTATGTTTCTCCCCTCCTGTCGCCTAGCAGAGGGGGTCGTAACAAGCATATATTATAATGGATCAAATGGCTCTTTAATGTGAAAGGCCTCAGTTGTAGTGATAAATCTAAGGGAGAATTACAAACCAACACTGCGTTGTACCTCCTGTCCTTGGAGCTTTTCCCCTGTTTTAACTCAGAGTTTTGTTTTTCTTGTCTCTTTACACCAACTTTGTTTCTAGTAGCAGCGAGCAGGTGGTTTAAACAAAGCTCTGGATCTGTTTTACACAGCTTGCACTGCGCTAATAAACAGAATGTCAAAGTACAATGATGAGTGAGTATTGAGCTTTATTCATCAAACAACAAGAGAGGACGGCTCCAAATAAATGCTAATGTTGCTGTGTATCTGTTAGATGAATAAACTTACATTTCACCTAACTACATAGATAACAGAAGATAACAGTGTGCCATATGTTATTCTGCTGCCCTCAAGAGAACATAAAATTAATTAAGGCTGCTTAAAGAAGGAACCAAACAACAAACTTTAAGCAGGAAAAAAAGGAAAGTCATCCCACATATTGTGATTTATTATGCTCTGATGCATCCATTCGGCTGGCGTTTCTTTAATTATGTTTGTGAGGGCTATGGTATGTTGTGTACTGTCCCGTTGAGGCTTTTAAGATGGAGAAGGAAAGGAAACACCTGTGCCTCATCTGAAAGACTCTTCAGGAGAAGCTCCTATCCAGCATGTTTTCTTTCATTACCAGCATTGGATTTTTATGTCACATATGAAATAGGCATGACTTTGGACCTTTGGGGCTCACTCCAGGTGATTTCACTGATTTACATGGCTTCACCTGGAGAGGTGAACTAATCAGTGAAATTACCTTGGAAGAATAGCAAATCCATCAGTCCTGCATCAATACTTCTGTGCCTAGATACAATGGAGAAAAATTTCCCCCCAGATGTCTAGAAAATAAGTATTTCCTCAAAAGATGGATCAAAAAGAGGTTTGAGATGCACTGAGTGCTTGGTGTTACACGCACAATCAAGTGTGCAGCTCTTCATTTCCCCATCTGTTAAAACTGGCTCAGTAAAACACTACAGCACTCACTGAGAGTCTCAATGATTACCATTCAGCCAAGATAAAATCTATTGCATTTCATATTGGCAGTTCTTTATTTTTATGTTGGTTTGGCTCCTTAGCTTTGGCAATACTTGAGATAAGTGAACACTGAAAATTTTTTATCTGACTTGACCTTTCCTTCTTTTGACCTCTCCCGTATATGGTGTACAGTTTATCTGCATTGCCATGATAATCTGCTTTTTTGAAGCAGCCAGATCACAGAGGCTGCAGAACTTGGAAAGACTCTGGCCTGCATTAGGTTTAAACACAAATCAGGTGTAGTTGGACTAATATTTGTTGAGAATTGGTTAACTGGAATAATAAAAATAATGAATAATATGACAGCACACTCAGTGTCTTTCACATGCACACAGGTATACACACTAGCCAGCCATTTTACACCATACTTGTAATGGGTTGGACCCCTTTTGCATCCATGGCACAGATTTGAAAAGCTGCTGGAAACTCTGGAATTTCTGGAGAGAGATCCAACCACATCCCATAGGTGATCTGTTGGGTTTGGGATCTGGTGATTGTAAAGGGTGGTTGGGTACAGTTTTTGTGACATGATGTGTTATCCTGCTGGAAGTGGCCATCAGAAGATGCGTAGGCTGTGGTCATAGACATGATCAACAACAATACTCATGTAGATAGTAGATGTTGGCATTTAAACCGTGCATGTTTAAGGGGGCCCAAAGTATGCCAGGAAAATGTCCTTCTTACCATTAAACCACCACCAGCAGCCTGAAGTGTTGATAGACAGGATGGCTCAAATGCTTTCATGTTGTTTACACTAACATTGAGATGTTGAGGTAGTAACTGACCTCGGGCATCAACTGCTCACTGGATATTTTCTTTTTCCAGCCACTCAGTAAATCCTAGACTTTAATCTTAAGTTGTGTAGACCAGTAAAACTCTTCTTTCTACTAGCCAGTGTTCTGGTAGGTAACAGGAGGCTAACAGGGGTTATAGGGACTGTTCTGCCATTAAATTGTTTATCTAACATTCAATTATGGTATAATATGAATGGCCATAGGGGCAGGAAAATCTGTAAAAACACATTAAAATACAGTTAAAAGTCTAAATGTTCACATTTTCTGAAGATGTCTGATGAGCCACATAAAAGTCTTTGCCCGGGCCTCATGTTTGACATTCCTGCAGTACATCAGCATTCTGAAATACTTAGAAAACTCCTCTGGCACCAACAATTGTCTCACATTGAAAGTCACCTAAATCACCTTTCTTCCTTTTTCTTTTTTTTTTTTCTTCTTCTTCTTCTTCTTCTTCTTCTTCTTCTTCTTCTTCGTATTAGTATTAGTATTAGTATTATCTGCTATCACTCTCATCAGTACAGCTCTGATTTGAAAACGGTTATTAATTAAGTAACTTCTGTCGGTGCTGTGCTTTTGGAAACCGAATTTCCCAGAGGAACCCACCCGAGGGATTAATAAAGTTTTATCTTATCTTATCTTATCTTATCTTAATTATTAATATTCTGTTTTTCTTATGTTTTGCTTGATTGTTTGTGGGTTTTTTAAACATTTTTTATTATTTTAACATGTTCAAAATAAAGCTGCATAATGAAAAAGTATAAATACAACATAAAAATTAACTAATGAATAAAAGCCCCAGGTCTCTTTAATTCTTTTCATTTATTGCATATTTATTACTTTTTACTTTCTCCCCAAATTTTTGGGATACTTATTTTATTTATGTATTTAATTTTATCTTGTTGAATGAGAGAATTTTATATAATTTATAAAACCGAATTTTATTCAATTAGAAATAAGAAGTTTGTTGCATAGTATAAACCACCTGTATTTATGTATATGTGTATGTGATAATAAAACTACCGCTGCTTCTGAAATATAAATTATTATACATTATAAAGATAATGTATAAAGGATCGTTTCCAACACCTTGTTGAATCTATTCCAATATTATTATATTGCAGGTATATAACATTGTCACAAACAGCAAGGAGATTACACTATTCCATTTCCGGTAGACATCTTTGAACGTGAGTTAGACCAGCTGCACTTTTCTTAAAAGCTCAGTTATTTTTTCTACGGTCTCGATTTTGCTGTATTTTTGGAGGGGAGTGGGGTTTTTGTGGATACAGGAAACGTGTTAAAAACTCCGGTGAGTTATTTTTTAAGCACACTGTTGTGGATTTTAAACGCTTACTTCAGAAAAAAACAGATGCTGTGATGTTCATTGATTGCGCACGCGGGGCTGCTAGCTTCTGAGCTATCTGTGCACAGGTGCTGTGGAGCACTTCATGAGGCAGGTGAGCAGATGTGAGAACAAGTTGATCCACAGGACTTTTGATATTTGCCCAAAGCTTATTTAATTGGCACTTTTTTGCTCTGCAGCTGTAAAGATAAAACACTCCAGGGGCTGCTGTGTTTGTTTTGGGATGGTAAATATCAGAAACGGGCTGCATATGGTGAATCACGAGCCCAGTCATCTTTATCTGCTCAGTCGGTAAGGCCAAGTTAGCTAACAGCTAACGAGCCTGCTCAGTCTGCTGTAAATCTAGGGATAGCGTTTTGATTACTGTTAATTGCCCTGGGTAGCCAAAAGACTTTCTTAGAAGAAGTATGTATCTCAAGTGCTTTGCAGTGTTTACAGGTGTTGTTATGCTGGGATAAATGATTTTGCCCATTTTTTTTGTTTTTGCTGACAGTGCTGGTTAATGTTTAAATAATAATCACATCTTTTTCACCCTCTAGTAAGATTTTTATTTTAAATTTTTTGGTATATGCTGCATTTAAAGTAGAAATGGCAAAAGCCCACAAGGCCAAATAAATATCTAAAATACAGTTGAATTCACAACTGTAAATGCTTTTTTTCTGTTGGTGTCTAAGCAGTAGGAAAACAAAGTGTTTTTTTAATTCAAATATTTTAAATGTCAGCATTTTGGATCCATTTAAACAGATTATATTGCAGTACATCAAATATTTGGATTAGGTTAATTAACTGGGCACTCATAAAAATACTGAAATAGAGGCTACAGCAAGTAATATGGTTAGTGAGACTTGCTATGATATATGGTTTGGAGATAGTGATGCTGACAAAAAGACAGCAGGCAGTGCTGGAGGTGGAAGAGGTGAAGATGCTAAGATTTTCACCAGGAGTGACCAGCATGACAGGATTAGAAGTGCATCAGAGGGACACCTCCGATCGAGGAGTTTGAAGACAAAGTTAGAGAGACAAGGTTGAGATGGTTTGGACATGAGTAGAGGAAGGATAGTGGATATACTTGACAAAGGATGTTGAATACGGAGCTACCAGGCAGGGGAAAAATACGAAGATATCAGAGGAGGTTCATGGATGTACAGAGGACTGGTGTGACAGAGGCGAGTGCTATGGACAGGGTGAGACACATTCAGATGGGCGCCGCAGAGATATTTATAAAAGTTTTGCATTCATTTCTTCTTTCTCTTTCATTTGATGTATTTTGGCATTTTTTTTAAATTTTGTAAAAGTGATTATTGATATTATTACCACATTTAAGAAAAGGCCTATGCACTTTTTTCTGACATTCTGCCTTGGCTATTATGTGGCTGTAGTTTAATCATAAAAAAAACAACAACATTGTGCTTTAGTCAGAGCCTACACGTAAAGGAGGCTCTGAAATATTAAACAAGTTATCAAAGTCGGCACAGATCATAGTCTGTGATACTTCGGCTTTCAGCCAGTTTCACCAGACATTTCACCTTTCTTTCTTTCTTTCTTTCTTTCTTTCTTTCTTTCTTTCTTTCTTTCTTTCTTTCTTTCTTTCTTTCTTTCTTTCTTTCTTTCTTTCTTTCTTTCTTTCTTGTGATAACTTCTTCGGAGTATTTTCATTTGCTGCTTTTAACCAGCTGCTGAGCCTTTTCACATTATACACAGTTGCTGGTTTAGTACAAGATTTATGGCTGGGCAAATTCAGCCCTTGATGCTTTTTAGCAATAATGATAACATTTTCATCCCTTGGTTTGCAGAGAAAAAAACTGCACATCTCTTCACACGGTGGTGATTTAAAAAAAAAAAAAAAAAAATCTGATAACCCTGGATTTTCCACAGGTGTTGTGCAACTTAGCTGCTGTAATTCACTGCCTTCAGGGTGTTTACAGCTGTGCCGTGTTTATGTCAAAATAGACACAGACTGTGAGTTTGGCACTGCAGCCCTGAAGAAGAGGTGAGGAAACCACACTGGCTATCAGGTTAAATTGAACTACAACCACTGACTAATCAATAATTAAAATATTATTAGGTTTAAGCCATAATTTAGATCTTGTGTAAATTATTTTCTTTGTGATGGCAAATTCATAAATTGGAACCACCTAGAAAATGTTATAAAATCATACGCTTAGTTTTCTATGTTTTAGCCCCATCATTACATGAAATTTCAGTAATTATTTTAACATAATGATTTTGAAAATGACCCCAATTATCTGCACTAACTCTCAAGTAGTGACATAATCTCAGTGTTGAAGCAAACAAAGTGCATGTTAGTAGTAGTGATATGATGGAAGTGATGCAGAATTTAAGAACTAGCAGTGACAAATATATTTTGTCTCCAAAAGCGGTCTGTTTTATTCATTACAAAAATTTGAACCAGATCACAAAGCTCCACTAAAAATCTTTGTCAATAATCATGTGAAGACAAGTTTGACAAGCCAGCAAGAAGTAGATATTCAGAAATGTTCTTTATGATCGGTTTAACAAGTCTGTTGGGATAATGTTGGAGAGAGTGCCCAAGTACAGGACTCAAAGGCTGTTGGTTCATGCAATGTTCATTGCTGATGCCAAAAAAAACGGAGCACTGTGTTTCAACGGGCAAGTAAACAAAAACAGGAACCCACAAAAAGGGCAGAAAAGACACATGGAACTTAAAAGCAAAGAAAAAGATGAGGCTATATATCCACCATTTGGGGTGACTGGACTAAGGCTTGAAAGACATACAGGTGCAAAGAGTTAGACGAAGGTAAATGTATTGAGGGTGCAGCAAAGCAGGAAATAACATTAATTCTGGATGGAAGAGAACATTAACCTTCAAAGGAAATGAGGAGTAACTAAAGATAGGAGAGAAGAAGGTAAAAATTAAAACTGGAAAATATAAGAACTGAAAAACAATAAGTGTGTTACAGACACCCAGGACCACAACAACATTGGCAGTTATGGTATATCCATATTTTGTTGAACAAAGACACAATTTCTTTAATTTTGCTGCTGTACACAACCTCAGTGGATTTTAAATCCGTCAATATGAGATTGAGATGCGGACATTCAGCTTTAACTCGAGGGCTTTTACTGCAGCTGCTTTCAGTTGGTTCTTCTTTGGAAGTCCTTTTGCTTTTAGTTTTGTATTTCATGACTGAGAAGCTGCTATATTAGTTTGAGCTCAGGTGTCTGAGTTGGCCATACTGAAGAGCACCCCATTGCTTTGTCCTGAGAATCTCTTGGGTTATGGCTGTGCGATATGACCAAAATCTCATATCCCAATATAAGACATATCATCCTGATAACAATATATATCCCACAATAGTGCATTTTCTGTAAATTCTGTGAATCTCGGGCAACAAATAATAGTACATACGGTTATGGGGTAAGATTCAAAATAAAACAAAATTGTCCATAAAAGAAAAACGACTTCTTCCACCTCGTACGATTAGCTTAGCTTTTGTGGGCTAAATAACAGCCATTTCTCCCACCTTTTCTCTCCCACCTCCTTTTGAAGTGTTATTGCATATGTCAGCTGTTCATAAGCATGTAGATTTTTAACAGTGTGTCTGAACAAGGTGTTCGTGGGTCAGTTGCTCTGGGGCCAGCACTCAGTGATGGCTTTTTTGCTGGCTTCTTTCCGCCTATCTTTTTGTCTGTGTGAATTATTTCATTTGGAAAGTGTCCAAGATAGTGTCCTGTTCTTGAGTGAGTCCAGCAGTTTGCACCTTTTTGTAAACTCTCTGTATTTACATTTATGAAGATGTCTCTTGATTGTAGACCCTGACTTCTTGAGAGTGTCCTTGAGAGGGTAAAATATTATGATTTTTTTTTTTCTCTTAACCATGGAAAGAATTCTGTCATGGTGTACAGCAGACAAAATACGTCTTTCTGAAAGTGGAACAACATTTAATTTATTCCTTTGTTATGTTCTGCCGTGTGCAGCTACCAAAACTCCCATAGAGGTTCATTATCTTGTTAATAGTGTTAGCTCCTCTTTGTGTATGATGCTGGCTTGTGGGCTTCTCTGAGAAAGAAACAAATCATATAGGTTTGGCTTCCTAGTATAACTCATAAACGTACACCTTGAAGCAAATGATTCATAAGCTGGAGAGAAAATGGAGTGGGGAAAGGAAAATTTGCTGCTCCATTAAAAAAAGCTAGGACATGTTACTGGGAACAACCCCCAGTGTTTTTTCAGCACTGCAACTGGGCTGACAAAGAAACAGAGTTTGGTTAAGCCACTTTAAGTAGACATTACTTGATGAACTTATTTACAAATAATATTGTAACTGCAAACTACCAACCCACAAATAAAGCTGTCAGATAAACAAATAAAGCAAATAAATAAGAATAAATTTAAATAACAATAATCAAATCAAAATAATTCACGGCTGTCCCACCAACTTATGATTAAGTAGAGCAACTTCAGTAACTGCTGATATTATTTAAGACTCTTTCTCTCCAGTCAGTTTTTCTATACTAACTTCATTAATTCTTCCTCCAGTGCAGATTCAACGTGTCTACCAAACCCTGTTCCTACTAGACTGTTCAAATAAGACATAATTAATGGTAAGACTTAAGTTTTAAATATGATAATTTTATCTCAATTAAGAGGATATGTTGAGACATTCCCTAATCTACTGCTGCTACACACCCACTCCGACACACAATGAATAAGCAGTGCAGATTCAAACTTTAGAGTTAGTTAAACTTGCACACAAAAACGATCAAATTCAGTACAAGGACACACAAATACAGAGCCAAGATTAAACCTTAGGGCGTCTCTTTAAGTAAGAGTTCAATTATCAGAGCACCAATCAACTGATAAACAGTGGACATTAGGTTTGCTTCTAGAACAGCTTAATTACTATAAACTCGACTAAATTCAGCATCATTATACAGAGAGCTATCACAGCCTCCTCTGTCCAGGTCAGGTATCTATGCAGTCAGAGCATTACTTGCCTTTGAGATCCAGCCGAGGTTGATCAAAGTAACTGAGCTCACCTACATGTATGTGGGTGTACAGAGCTTTGAAAATGCTGGAATATAAAAAAAAAAAAAAACGTCCGCTCTAGAAGCACAGTGTGCCTTTATTATATGGCTACTGCTAACCCCAAATGATAGTGAAAGTTATTCTCATTATGATTTAATGTTATGTGAAATTATTATATTTATAGCACATATAATTGCAGTTTATTCTTGCATGGATTTTCTTTTTGGATTTGTTTAGTGGAAAGATAGTCCCGCTCTCTGGCTGGAGACTCCTGCAGGACTCAGTCCCATAAATCTGTAGATATACATTTACTTCGTGTGTGCAGAATTACTGGGAGCATAAATCCCTGTGATAAGCTTCCTCCCCGATGGCCTGTGCTGCTGCTTTTTTAAGGAGATTGTTTTTCAAAAATGCTGACACATGACAGGGTACAGTGGTATTACCAGATTGAACAAAATATTAGCCTCAGAAATACAATACTTGCAGGAAGGATTTCTAACCATTCATCATATTTCTGTATGGTTTTAAATAAGATTGTGTGGGATGAGCGCAAACAGGCAGACGTATTGATATCGTAACTGTAGTCTCAGCACTATATTAGCATGCCAATAGCAATCAGTTGATGTGATGTTCCACCTGAACTTATTACCATTACTGTTAATATTATTATTATTGTTGTACCCACTGTCTGAAGAAAGAAGAAGAAAAAAAAAAACCTATTGGAGGATAGTAGATAAATAACATTCGTACTCTTAGAGACTCGTTCAATAAAAATCTGACATCAGTGCAACAATATACTCCTTTCTGTTGCAGAACTTCAATTTTACTCTGCAGTGAAGATTAGTATCTGAAGAGGCCCCGTAACTTTCAGTAGTTTTTCAAAATATTTTATAATAAGAATTTGATTTTTATGCTGTCTGCATCAGATTGCACGTTTCTCTACTGATTGACAAACTAAACGATATCACGATACGGCTTGGCTCAGGTTGATAAACTAAAAATTAATTTTTCTGAAAAGGTGACTTCATGGGAATTTTTAAAAGTGATAAACAATGCTGTGATCAAAGTTAGATTTGGTCACAGATTTGATGTCATATTCTATCTCAAACTATAAAATGGTAAATGGACTGGTTCTTATATAGCGCTTTTCTACTCTTCTGAGCACTCAAAGCGCTTTACACAACTTGTGCATTCATCCATTCACACCCATTCGCACAAGCACATTGTTCTAGGTGCTTTCTAAGTAACATTCACACACATTCATACTCCGATGGATGCATCGGAGAGCAATTTGGGGTTAATATCTTGCCCAAGGATATTTGGCATGCAGACTGGGGGAAGCCAGGATTCGAACCACCAACCTTCCGATCAGTAGATGACCTGCTCTACCGCCTGAGCTACAGCCACCCAAGGACATAATCAAAAGAGATAATAAAATGCGCATTTAGATAGAATATGGATTACTTCAGCAGACTTGGCAGTGCTTTTGACATACCATCTTTAATAATTTTACATTATTAAATAAACTGGCAGATGCATCTGCAGCTGTCTGGCTTATTATGAGCATTTAAGACTAAATTTAGTCATTTGGAAATGGAATCACAAGTGTTTTCTGCACGAATATCCAGACAAACATAAAACTTTAATTGATTTTAGAAGAATACTACTTGCAGCCTTCTTGCTATGCATATTAGGGTAAAGGAAAAATGAAAAAAAATAAAGTGAGACAGTTTTCACCCTCTGACTGGGACTACGTGAGGGAAGCCTATATGTGTGTCATCTTACATGAGCTGATCCACATTTCAAGTGGCTGCATGTGTACAGGGCTGTTCAGCGACAGTTGGTAATGAATTGGATTACCTTCATTAAAACAGTAATGTCCAGCTGTATACAGTTTGCATATATCATGGTAAAAAGAATATAGTGTTCGTTCACTGCAATCAATTGAGCTCTTAGTCAGAGGATTTCTCTTCCTCTCACATCTTATCCCTCTCCTGTCTCATTTGTCTTCACTCACTGCATTGATGTCTTCCTATTACCACTGATTTGACTTGTCTGTTAGTGAATACCTAATCACAGTGAAGATGCCACGCTTTCATTCCTTGAAGGCTTTCTCCTTTGCTCTCATTTCATCGTTGGGGTGACAACTGTTCCTTGCTGGAAGGGGAGATGTGCCACATTCAGTTTACACAGCCATAAAAGAAGCCTGTGCGTGGCATGACCTGCTTTGCACACCTGCCTACACACAGACGCCCATGCGCATGCATGTATTGTTTGAAATGTAATGTTAAAGGATTTCTTTATGCACCCAAGGACAGTTCTGTAGGTAGCTTTGGGGGTGCCTTCGGGGTTGATCTCAAGGTCTTGGTCAGCAGTGCATAGCTATGCTATGGAAAAATGTATGAATAAGTGATGTAGTGCTGTCCTGTCTAGAAAATTCATTTTAACCTTATCTCTTCACTAACTCAGTCTTGGTGTCACTTAATTATGGGTAAAGTTAAAGCTTTTCTTTCTGGCTCATGTCGCTAAGAAACATATTTTGTAGTGATAATTTGACAGTACCAAGACTTTGTGTCATATTTGTTGATATTTTTTTAAATTTGATCTCATCTTACTTAATGGTCCTAACAAGTATTTTTGATTCTTTCAAGACAGCGCTGAGCGTCCATTCTCCAGTGGTCTTCACCTGACAAACCCTGTTGCCGCTTCAGCTTAAGGTAGGACAGATTCTGTCTTTGCCATCATAGTCTTATGAATATGTTGGCACATTTGAGTCCATTGTTTTAAGTCACTTCCAGTAAATAAGATAACCTTTATTAGTCCCACACGTGGGAAATTTGTTGCTCTGGAGGGTCAGCTGTCTTTGAGATGTTAATGTCTTGGTCAGTGATCTGAAACTGTTCTGAATAGGTAACTTAGTTGCCATGTTAAAAGTGACCATAGCAACAGGAAGTTGTGGTCACTATTACAAGTATTTTTGTTAACAGTGGCAAAAAGAAATGTTGTTTGAACTTTGAATGTGGTGTTTCGAGAGGAATTTAAAATAAATGAAAGTTCTCTGATCAAAAATAAATTGTTATCATATAGAAAAGATGTCTTTGTAAAAAAAGAAAGTTTTGCAACTTTTTGACACCCCTCATACATATTTTATAGCAAAACAAAATTGGCCAGCCATACTCGGTAAACACTATGATACATTCAAAATTTATCTTTGCATCTCAAAGCCTGTGCATGTCTACTCCTATTTTAAATGCAGTAGTGCTACAAAAGAGCATGAATATGGCTCAAGTCTTAGGATTTTTTTTTTTTAAAGAAAAGGACACAAACTTTTTTTTTTAATTTAACAAGTTGTATCTCGTGTTTATGTGTTGCTCTGCACAGCACTACAGAGGTGCAGCAGTTATCTCCGTCTCCTCACAACAAGAACGTCTTGGTGTCTAATCCACAAGCTGGCTGGAGTCTTTGTTTGTAGAGCTTGCATGTTCTCCCTGTGCCTGTGTAGGTTTTTTTCTTGGTACTCTGGCTTCCTCCTATAGTCCAAACACATACATGTTAGGTTAATTGGTGACTAAACTTGCCTGTTGGTGTGAATGGTTGTCTGTCTTTCAGTTTTAACAGTCCAGGTTGTACCTTGCTTCTAGGATAGATTACAGCCCTCCTGTGACCCTGAACTGAAAAGGCAGTTAAGAAGATAACACTTCTAAATATTCTTACGGAGCTTATTGTACTTCTGTCCATTTTTGTCTCCAGTCAACTGACAAACTAACCTCATACCGTCTCTTATTTCTCCTGAGATGTCACTGACTTCTGAGCCACAGGAATAGGCTTGAGGGAGGCTTTTAATACTGTTGATCTCTTTTTACTTTTGTCCGTGTTTTGTGCTCTCCTGAAGCATATGCTCTCACACAAAGCCGGTATTCTCTCCCTTAACTGCGCATCGTGTCACACTTTTTCTTGCCAGGAGACAGAGGGTGGGCATCTACAGCCTTGTGGGTGTAAATGTATCTATAAGTATCTTTTTATCTTAACACCCAAACCACCACTTCCACCACGTGCGATCAGCCATCCCTCGTTCTGGCCAAACTTGTAAACAACTTTTCATCTGAACTCATGCTGGTGGTATAAAGGGCTCTTTTAAATTAAAAAAAAAAAAAAAAAAAAGAACAAAACTTTTGCTTCAGTTTCTTACTTTACTAGGTCATGTGTGGGGATTAGGATGGAGGGGGGAAAAACCCAAATTACAAAAACAGTTACTGAGAGTGTTCTAGATTGATCATATTATTCAAAAGGAAAAAAATGCATCGGTAAGTCTTGATGGTAATAAATAATATGTAATTCTGTCACACACACAAATATCCTAAATATCTTTTGTAGGCAAAAGAGAACTTAACATTGAAGTTTGCTGTTCGGTCATAGGCAGGGACCAGACTCTCATTAGCAGTGATGGTACTTGAGAGAGCCTCTTCCTAGTTGGACATAACGAGAAACATTTCACCACCGAGGAGTAGCAGCTTTACTTCACCCTATCTCTAAGACTGAGAACAGACGCAGTTCAGAGAAAGTCCATTACTGCTGTTTGTATCCTGAATCTAATTCTTTGGATCACTACCCACAGCTCCGGGCCATAGGTGAGTTTAACCTTGGGACTTCTCCTTTTCTGGCTTAAAGCCACACTTTAAGACCCAGAGAGGGTAATTCTGATACTAGCAGCTCCGCACTCTGCTTAATCAATAGAGTCACATCATCTGCAAAAAGAAGTATTGAGACTTCTGAACTTTGCTGCCTCTCAAGTTCCACAAACTAAGCAAGTTCAATAGGACTTAATGGCTATCTACATCTCTGGTGTCCACAATTTGGTTCAGGAGTTGCTACAGTGATGGACATCAAGCTTAAATCCATAACTCTGTATAGCCACTTCAGCAGTGCGCTGGAAGTTGATTATCTCCTAGACCAGGGATGTCAAACTCCAGGACTCGACGGCCGGTGTCCTGCAGGTTTTAGATGACTCCCTGGAAATGACACACTTGAATCAAATGATTAGTTCATTACCAGGCTTCTGGAGAACTTCAAGACACGTTGAGGAGGTCATTTAGCCAGTTAAATCAGCTGTGTTGGATCAAGGACATGTCTAAAACCTGCAGGACACTGGTCCTCAAGGCCTGGAGTTCGACACCTGTGTCCTAGACTGAGCTGCTGCCAGATGCTCCCAATACACCCGCACAGTGCATGTAGTCCAGCCAGGCCTTTCCAGCAACTTCCCCTGATGCCTTTTCTAGCTCACCCAAAGGTAGTGATCTACAGATCAGATGATCATAATTACAGGGTCAACGATGAACCCGAGGCTTGAGGTCTTCAGGTGCCAAGTGAACTTGCAACGTTATGTTTGAAAGTATTATCAGATATGAGCAATTTATGATAATCACAGAAGCCACCACCTGGTTTCAGCTCAGCTCAGCTGTTTCTCCAGTCATGCCCCTTCGGGTTTCACGAGCTTTGAGAGTCCCCAGATGGCTCAAATAAAGTTGGGTACCTTGAGTGCTGAATGTTTGGTGCATAAGTGCAAATGACAGTCAGGGCCTGATCCTCAGGAAAATTGCAATGTATAAGCACTAAACCAGGGGGGAGATAGCAGTTCATTTATATCCATATCCATTTTTTTGTGTGTTTATTTCACTTATTATATTATTAAAGCCAGTAAAGGTTCTAGGTAAACTAGAACACATTTTGATTGTTCTGCCAGTGCCTTGAACTGTATTGCAATTTGTTGGAGCCTATAAATAATGTAGTTAGCACTGTGAGGTTTACTGATTCATAAAAAGTATGTAGAGAGGAAAAAAAACACAGAAAAGATCAAAGGGAAACCACCGGCACATAGCAACGTCAGTTTTGCAGCATGAGGCTAAACAACTGATTTAAAAAGGTCACTGTTCCAGCAGGATGCAGGGTGCCGCCGGTGCATCGAGCCACCTGGGGGGCTCTTCAACTGGTGGGGGAGATTGTCACATCTTGCAGGAGCTTTCCTCTCCTCAGGAGCTCCCTCTGCAGGAGGGGGAGATACAGGAGAGGTGGAGGAAGATCTCAGCCTGGGTGTTTATTGTCTTATGTAGTCTGGAAGATGAGTGGGCGCTGCTGCACTGGGCCCCGGTCTGGATGGGCCTGGGCCCCCTTTCCCTGGCGGGTCGCGGAGTGTGGGGGTGCCTACTGGGGTCAGCGGGGGAGCTGGCCCCAGGGAGGGGTCACTTGCCCCTCCCTTCCTTCCCTCCCCATCTCCAGCTGCCTCCCTCTTCCCGCTCCACCACAACCACCCACACATGCAGGGCCTTGGAGTAGGGGTATGTCACCAGGGTGCAGAGGAGGCTACCCCCCCCTCTGTCCCCTTCTGGCTGCCTCTGCCTCAATTTTATCCCACAACTTAGACATTCACATTACTCACACTCTCATTACACATACATATAGGATCTTGGGGGTGGGCACGATACACAGAGTCCAAAGTACCATCAGGGTGTACACCCCACCCCTGGCATCGTTGCCCACCTCTCAATTTTAAATACACATAGACATTGAGGGCTAGCAGGAGGGACCATGCGCTTACCTGCTGCTCTCTGGCAGGTAGCTCCAAGCCCTCCTGGGTTTTAAATGCACCTTAAAACACACATGCATCAACACTACAATGAGCGGGTGGAGGGAGGTTTGGAGTCTTCTCTCACCCCCATTCTCTGCGACCTGCTGGAGCAGGGGGGCTAGGAGGAGGAGTTGGCCGTCCGACTGCGGTCTGGAGTGTGGAGCCTTCCTGCTGCTGCGGAGTCGGGGCGGTCTGCCTCCCCCCACCGCAGGGAAAAGGGAAACACCACCTGGGTCTGGGTGCAGTTCCCCCCTCCAGGGGCGGGGGCACCTAGACCCGGTTTGTAGAGTACGCTTGGGGAGTGTGATCGTGTGTACAACGTCTCTTTATGTCTGTCTCCACGTTGGTTGAGTGTGGAGTAAGTGCATATGAGAGCATGAGGGTGGGAATGGATGTTTGTATCTGTGTGTGCCTGTATGTCTGTGTCTATATGTCAGGTTGGGTGTAAGGCGCCACCTCTCTGGGGACATCTCAGGCCCTCCAAGGTTTGGAGGCCTATCTCCCCCTACCACCACTTCCCCTGCCAGTGGCGGACCCCCTCAGACATCGGTGCGTTGGTGGTTCTTTGTGTCCGGGGGTGGGCGTCCAGGTACACACCGGCTCACTCCTTGGCGGCCGCTTATCGGGGCCTGGAGCCTGGGGCTCGCTTGGGCCACTTCGGAGGTGGGGTGCCCCCGGCCTCTCGGCCTGGGGCTCGGTCACTCAGGCGCAGCTGGCTGCCGGCGGAGCTCACGGGCGCGTCACTGCAACTCCCCCTGGCTTCTGCTCCGCGGCTGCTGAGTGAGCCCTCATCTGGGACTCTCCTCAGCTCTTTCCGGGACAGTGGCGCAGCTGCCCCTCTGTTGGTCTTCCTTGGTCTCTTGTGTTCTGGGGGCCACTGGATGTCTGGAGTTTTGATCTCCTCCATACCTGCTTCATGCCCTGGAGGACGGGGCTGTGGCCCCCCCACACCCTCTAGCAGATTATTACATGAAGGAACCTTTTAAAAAACAAAAAACAAGCGCGTCCATGCTCACAGGTGTACACACGGGTGATCACACCCACAAACTACACCCTTTTTGGCTCCTACCTCAAAGCACACTGTGTTCTGTTGATCTTATGTGCTGCACAATAATGTTTAACATTTAGTATTTACTGTCATATTCCCATATATCATTGTGATGTTGTTTATTCTATTACTCTTGTTCTCTTCTGCTTGCTTTCTTTTTTCTTTCTCAGCAGGTGACCCAGGTGATTGATATATGCATTTTTTTTTCTCTGCCCGTTCTGTTGGTTTTTGTCTTTTGCCCTTCTCCCCCGTCCCTCTTCTCAGCTGTTTCTCTTTCCCTCTTTCTTTCTCCCCTTCTTTCCCCCAGTCAAGTCTGTCCCGTATTCAGTAAGTGAAAATAAAATAAACCAATAAAAGGTGAATCAAATGGACCATTACGGCAAGGCTGGGATGGTCAGTTTGGTAAAGTAAATCCGTTGGGCATCTTTCTTTGCCTTTAGACAACAATTCTGAGGGCAAAAGAGCCAAACGGGACAGGCCAAAAAAAAAAAAGAAAAAAAAAAAGTCACTGTTACAGCATGTATAAATAAAATAAAATAAATACAATTTGCTGTATAAAGCGTATAAAGAACTGCAAGACAATGTTTCAGTAGATTTAGCAAGGACATTGTAATTATTATTTTTTTATTTTCTCCATGACTCCTGCCTTGCTTGCAGTGGACTTTGATGGACATAAATTGAATGCTTTCTACAGTCACATTAAATTTTTCTGCAACATGGTAATGTAACTGTACTAAATTCAGTAATCACATTACAGTTGTGTTACTTCAGTTTAATACGTTTATTCAGTTATCTGTCTGACGGGCAAGTAGAAATGAAAAATGTCCCTTTTGTTCTTGCTACACACAGCTAGCATGAAGTTAGAGTGATGTCAAGCTGAATACATGCTAACCAGCTGGGCAGTCAGAGCCTGATCTTTGGTAGTAACAAAAGCAGTGATGAGCAGATACCGTCTCGTAGCATCATAGAATTCATTTCTACCCAAACATGGTTCCCCAGTAGAATAACCAGTATTCACAGTGAAGATCTTTTTGAGCTGGTTTCAACTTTGTTGTTGGCTTGGTTGCTATACTTGGACATTGAAAGATTCAATGTGTGCCCTTGTTAGGATAGGAATTCGTACCAGTGTGTGGGACTGTAGCCTAAGTTTAATATTGTTAAGTGGTAATTACGTGACAGTGCATTTCAGGGCATGTTATTGAGTAATGTGAAAGTAATTCAAAAACAAGTACAGCAAATTACTTTTCCCTGGGAGTAATTAAGGTAATGCTTTACTTTTACAAAAGTATCAAGTAATATGTAACACATTACTTTTTATGTGGAGTGGAGTTGCTTACATTTGAAGTACATTTGTTTTTAGACTCTTAGCTGGCTCTCAGAAGCTGTCTCAGAGTGCATTTGATACGAGCACAATCAGTTGTGCATCAAGGACTTGCTGACGTAAATTCATTTCCATACCGTTGGCCTCTGTGTACCAAAGTCCTTTGTGGAGCTTTGTTTGTGCATTGTTTATGCCACTTCACATTGTAGTGCCTGCAGGACCATCACATCTGCATGATGTGGAGAGGCTTGTGGAGTGTTTATTTGTTTCAATATCCCTGCAGGAGTCTGCTTTTTAATAGTGCATGAGCAGCTTCATACCTCTACCAAATTAACACTCTTGTGATGTTTTTGTAATGTCTCATTCCTGTTTGTATTTCAATTTCACTGTCCTCCTCTAACACCACTTTTTTCCTCCATTTATCAATTTGTTGATTTTCTTCTCTCTCACTCCCCATTTCTGTGAAACTCTTCTCAACCTCTCCCCCTTCTGTCACTATGCCAGTCACCTGGGAGTTGGGGTGCATTTGCTTGGATGTTTACCTTTATCAGTGATAAACTGTTTGGCTTGATCTGAGAGAACAGGCCTGTCATTAAGAACGGTTTATCGGATTTGGTGTTTGGGGAAGCAAATTTGTTATTATTTTTATGTAATTAAGATTCCTGTGGGTTGGCTTTTCATTCAGTGTTCTCGAAAGTATTTGTGTTGTAGTTTCTATACTCTTTCTCATAACTGTCTTCATTCTGCCTCATTAGGGTTCCCTGACTAATTGAGATTATTCTTTAAGGCTGTATATTAGAGTGAATTTGCACTGATATGCCTATCCATTTTATACTTCAGGGGGCGATCGTGGCTCAAGAGTTGGGAGGTCGCCTTGTAATCGGAAGGTTGCCGGTTCGAGCCCCGGCTTGGACAGTCTCGGTCGTTGTGTCCTTGGGCAAGACACTTCACCCGTTGCCTACTGGTGGTGGTCAGAGGGCCCGGTGGTGCCAGTGTCAGGCAGCCTCGCCTCTGTCAGTGCGCCCCAGGGTGGCTGTGGCTACAATGTAGCTTGCCATCACCAGTGTGTGAATGTGTGTGTGAATGGGTGGATGACTGGATATGTAAAGCGCTTTGGGGTCCTTAGGGACTAGTAAAGCGCTATATAAATACAGGCCATTTACCATTATTTACCATTCATTTATACTGGTTAACTGCATCTGGATTGTGGGTATAGCGCTGCCCAGATCTTACTTTTTCCTCATCATTGCCTCCAGCTCTTCTGGGGGGGATACTGAAGCATTTCCAAGAGCTGTGATCTCCTCAGATCATGGCTAAGCTCCCGTTGCCTCCATCCCTTAAACACCTAAACACCTTACCTGTCGAAGAGGCAGAAAAGAGCAGTGCAGAAGACAACACACTGAACTTGCCGTCTATTGATGTGGCAGGGTAGCAATATGGAAAAACTGTAATTAGCATAGAGGTTCAATAACTGACAATCTCTCAGGTCAGCCAGGCAATTATTCGTAATCACATCCTCAAGTCCCCCAGTGGAACAATATAGTCCACAGAAGATGATGGTCTCTGTAGATGGTGGACCCACACAAAGATGGCTCCACATAGTTTTTCCTGTTCACCGGGTGATACTTCCATCCTTGGTGAGGTAACTGGAGTTTGTGATGCTATAAAAGTTGTCTTTGGAGTCACACCCGTACTCGAACTAGACGCTTTTCTGTGTATCGCACCAGAAAACATTTGTCCTTCCTCCCCAAGAGTCCATTGGCCTGGACTGACATAATGATTAGCACACTAGGCTTCAGTTTGTCTTTTTTGCTTTCCCTGTTTTATTCCACAGAAAGGGGCTTTCTAAGTCTCTCTCTCCCTGGCCCACTTCCAGTCCAGCCCCTGCACACTGTAACTCTGTTTTTGTGCTCCCATGGAGTTGCCTCCAAATTAAGTTCTGTTCCAAACAAACTAGCCATAAGCAGAAGTGGCCCTCCAACACAAAGTCTGCATCAGCCAGGTTTACAAAACACACACACACACACACACACACACACACACACACACACACACAGTGAAGGTGCAACACCTGTTTTTGTTCGAGTCCACACACGTGCAGATATTAATGTGTTAAAGCTGATTATCCTTTCAGAAGAACACACAGAATTGAACCGTGCCAGTGTTCAATGTTCAATTACAATGCTTCCCTAAATCCTAAATAGGGCCTAATCATTGCAGAGTGTTTTTAGTCTTAAGGATTTTTTGAATGACGACAGATAGTAGGATTTTGTAAACAACAATAAAATTAAAACAGACCAGGCACATTTTGAACACTTAACAGGCGTCTTAATTGTTCTATTTGATAGTATTGTGCATCCCTTTAGATACCAAAGTTTCTGTTGTTCTTCAGAGAAAGGTGAAAGTGTCCAAAAGGTCATACAAGTAAATTCCCTCTTATTGTGAATTCAATTAGCAGCTACAGTAAGACTCCACATGCAATTACACTTGTCATGGTGGGTGTATAGGCTGGATTGGACACACACGCACGCACGCACGCACACACACACACACACACACACACACACACACACACACACACACACACACACACACAGAGCCACTCTTCATCACAAAGTGACTGTTTGTGTTTTGACTGGCCACCATCCTGCATCGCACAACCATGGTCATGATTTCTCTCAGTTTTCAGTGGGCTGCATGGAGGCAGCTGACACAGTCCAGCTGAATTCTGCCTGAGCCCGACCCTTAAAGCGGGCCAGGGTATAAAAATCAAACACACTGGACTTAAGGGATCAGATATGCTTTTGCACATCACGGATGCGTGTCAAGCCCCTCATTTAGGCTCAAGTTACCTTGGAAAGTCCTAGCAGGGGAATCTTGCCCCTGATATTCTAGGTGTCTGAGCCCATCCAACGTGGTAAGGGACACGGATGTATTTTTCACAGATGAATACCCAGAATTGCTGAAACTAGCATTGACTTGAATATCTTATAATCTTAGTCGCCACATGTCCTTACAGGCTAGTTCAATGTAAAGAAGTGTTTCTCTAACAGTTTTTAACCTTAATTGTACCTAAGATGAAACATACTCTAACATACACTGGTCCTCATTTGTAGCTGGATAAAAGAGCAGCACTCCACTAGCCCGCAGAAGCTGGATTATTACAAAACCACCTAATTTTTCATTCTGCATGTAATGTGGCCCAGTTACTGTTGTTTACATTCTTTCACTGACAATTAGCATTATTTGCTGCCCTCACGTTGACATGTTATCCTTTTGTGGACATTTTTGCTGCATTCCCATGACATTAATCAGCTGCTCTACAGGGCTCTCAACTTTTTGTTAGCATGTGTGCATGCTTTAGTGGATACTTGTTTAAGTGCGCTAATGACATATTGCTGTGTGTCATGTCCAACCCCAGTGGCTGTTTTTCGTCTTTTTTTTATGCGTTTTTTCCAGCGTAGGGCTTTCTTTCCTCTAATCAAGCTACAGTAGAGTGAAAGGCTAGTTTTCCTTAGACTTTATTCAAATCACTGTCGGTGATATGAAATGTAGCTTTCCATGTATAAATTGTTACTCTAAATACATTTTGCCATTTGTCTTTTATTTTATGACTTTTACCTTTTTTTAATGGATTGGTGACTGTGTACTTTGATTTTTAAACATTGTCTATGTTATTTTAACTCTTTTTAATTAACATGTAAAACATTGTTCACATTTGACATCAGTTATGACTATTTGTATATGGAATGCAGGAGTAGATTATCCTTATGCTTTTGGGTATAAGCAGTCAAACTACTTCTTCTGCAGGATACCACTGCTCACCTTTATGGATCGGGTGAGTAGTGTATAGGAATTTCTTTTACTTATGTATTAATCACATTATTTTATTGTTTAATGCCTTGGTGCCACTGGATTTTAACAAGTCTCACACTCATACATTAAGACAAATGGTGGGGGTGTAGTAAGGAAGTTGGGGGAAGCAGACAACTCCACAGGAAGAGTCTTTTGTCTCTTTGAGGACTCTGGTAGGTAGCAAGGGAGTGTGAACCTTAAGGTGTGAAACAGCTGTGTACTGCTTTTTGTTCCTGAAGAAGGTATTTAACTGAGAGCCATGCTAGGCTCAGGAAGACTCTGCTGACCGTCTGCCCCGCGGTCATGTAGGCTCTCCACAAGCTTGGTTGCCTGTTCTTCGTGTGTTTTAATTAAAGGATGTTAGCTACCCCTCACCGCTCGTCTGCAGGCTTTATTTAATGGAAAACTTCCACAACAGTAGTAAACATTTAAAGCAGCCACAGTTGTGGTACTGAATCAACTTGCTTCTTGGATGCCCCACTGTGGGATTATGCTGGAGAGATTGCGTATCATTTCTGCCCTGAGCTCAAAACAAAAGCTGCAGGTAGAGGCTGGGCAGAAGGACCTGCCGCTCCCATGGCCTGGACCTGGATAAGCAGGAGAAAATGAATAGTTGGGTGGACTGATAGATGGATAGCACAGTTATTTTGTTCCAAAGCCTGTGCTGGCAGGTTAAGAATGCTTATCATTGCCTTTTTTAGATGAGGAAGCACAACCGAAAGAAAAAAAGAACAAACAAAGCCAGTAAATGGTTTGCTTATCTTTGTGCTTTTGTGCACCATAATTACATTTTGTAGCAGTTCTTTGGAGTGACTTTTCCTGCTGTTTACATCAAAATATAGGCAAAGTCTTGGAGTGAATTCAGAAACAGGCAGGAGATAAACATCTTAATGAGAGGACAGACACAACAAATGCAGTTGGTTCTGTGGGCATGAGCACACTAAGTAATTTGGTGATTGTGAAAATGACGTTAATTGTATGCTGTGGTCTTCTCAGTGTCACGCAGAAGAGTAATTTGAATGGGATAAGTCATAAAAGACAAGAAAGCACGAATAAAGCCATGGGACCCTTAAAAGGAATAAAGGCAGATATTAAAACTGTAGGGGCGGTAATATTTCTGTATTGCATTATATTTTAAGATGTTCCACGTAGGATTGTCCACCCCCATGCAGATATGACATTGAGAATTATTCCTTCCAGTCTAATTCTTAGAGTCCTTACAGTCTAAGGAGCACAGGAATCAGTCACAAAATGACTCTCTTGTCACACATTTTGTAGCAACTACAATATCACTTTTATAACCAACACAAGGTTGTGTTGATTAATGTGGTACTAAAGCATCCGAATTAAATAAAGCCACTGACGTAGTTCTGAATTGCAAAGCATTATTGGAATCAAAGTAAATTAAAGTGATTTTTATTGTATTAACACCGATGTTCATAACCGATTCAATCACTAGCTATGCGTCATTTTACGTCATTACTTGCCTGGAAGCTTGGAAGGCAGAAATCTAGCTCTCATTAAGCTTGTCATTATCTGATGTTCTATAAATTTTAAATGAGCTTTTTCAGCATGTTAGTTAAAAAAAATATTACTAGTCCAAATAAATGAGAAGTAAAATTAAAGTCTTTAATGCAGCAAGGTTATTTAACAAGCTTACATTGGCTTTTGCAAGCCAGGATGTTAGTGTGCTTGAAAAAAGACCCAAAAACACAATTTAGATGTACTTTTACCTTCCTGCTATGCATGGCATTGTTGAATTGAACACAGATTTTTACAGAAATTGGGCTGTTGTTAAACTTAATTGGTTCTCTTTCTACAACCCCTGGAAATAAACTTGAGCAGTAGCCTCAGTGAGGGTGATAAACAGAGCAAGGTTTTAGACAGGATTGTTGTGTTGTCCTACACAGAGCGTGTTGAAGAGGCAGAAAAGCTGTGCTTGCTGTAGAAAATCCTCCAGAAAGATATAGGTTTTTCCAATTACTTGCTTTTGTCTTTCCTTTCTCGCTCTCTCTTCCCCTTGTACAGCAGTGATTAAATTGGCTCAGAAATGTAATATCAGAAGTTTTAGTTAATTCAATTCTTTTGAAACAGAGGCTGTAGGCTAAATCCACTTTCTTTCAAATAGTAAATTGATGATTGTTTTTGGCATTTTTCATCCCAATGATTTTTTAAAAACGTATAATGGAGGAGACATGGTGCAGTATGAACAGCGCAAGGTAGCAGATTGGACTGTAATGGCATTGTTTATGCTACGTTGTTGTTGTTAAACTATTTTTGTTTTTGCATGTAGTAGTTATGCAGCCTTTTGAGGGGAAATGTTTATTCATAATATGCACAGGGTTTTATTTGTTGCTTAATTTCCCTCTTTATTGGATTTCCATTGTATTGATAGTTAAGGTGGTATTTAATATGCATGAACAATTCTCAGTTGGAAGACTAGTTTATTGAAATTTTAGTTAAATTAGAGTTGCTTTTTCTCCTGCAGAGAAACGGGTGCAAAAGAGGGTTATTTATGTGGGATGGTGGCTGAAGAGCTAAAACGGAAGTGTTTTTCAGATTAAGGGAAAGAGAAGCTGACACAGCACAGACTTAGTGAGGGGAGAAAGCTGTGAGGAGAGAATAAGCCAGCGCAGACAGTGAGGAAGGAAGTAAATCTGACCTCAAGAGGACTGAGAAATTGCAAAGCCTCTGAGGCTCAGAGTAGGGATGGAGGGATGTTGATTGATGGGGGAATGGCTAGTCTGTTGTTTATCACTGGAGTTAAGATCCTGTTAAGTAGCCATATGCTGTGATGCGGGAGAAGAAAGAAGCAGGCAGAAGAGGGATGGGGAGGGTGTATGAGAGGAAAAATAATAGTAAGGTGGAGATTTAGAAGCTTACAGGCACATGATATTAAGAATATTGACAATATAAGGTCATATGGCAGAAATAAAGTTGATGTGAGACTTGGCACAAAGATTTTGTGGCTTTGTGTTTTTTTTATATGATATAATTTCACTTCTAGAAATTGTATTAAGCAGCCAAAAGTTTGGCCAGTTGCTTCTATTATATTCATTCAGACACAGTGGGCATATTTCATTTTCACTGCCATGCCAATCCTTTTTCAGGATCTACATAGTTATTTATTTTTTCTTTCTTTCGTTTATTTATTTATTTTTTTGCCAGCAAGATTTTTTTTTTACTTTGTTGCAACCAATACCATATTTAAGGGGCTGCTGAAAAAGGGTTTTATTTTTCCTGCATGGGCACCACTGATGGGATTTATTACATAATTTACCTGATTTAAAATACAGAAGATTTGAGAAATGGCTTTATATTTTTGAAAATATTGCTTCGAGGAGGCATGTTTGTTAAGCTATACAGCCAGCAAAGCACAGCATGGTTATAAAGTAGTGCAATTTAAAAAAAAAACAAACAAAAAAAACACAACTGAATTTCTCTCACATATTGCTTCCTTGGCTGTCTTATGGGGCACATAATAGTTTTCATAACTGAAGCCATGGTAATATATTTTTGTGCTTTTTTTTTTTCATAAGTCCAGACACACATGAATGCCATATAGGAAGAGGCCACATTTTTTGGTACACCTGTTCAGCTGCTACAGATCGAAGCAACTCATTGATTTAGTCATGTAGATGTGGTCAACAGGACCTGCTGAAGTTTAAAATGAGGGTCAGAATGGTAAAGAAATTTGAAGGTGTGGTTGTTGATCACACACATTTTTTTGTTTTGTTTTTTCCCCCCAGAAACTGCTGATCTACTGGGATTTTCCTGCACAACAATTTGTAGGTTTGATTTCTGTAGATTCTCAGTCCGCCCAGAAAAGGTAGCCTAAAAAGCTTAAAAACAAAAGCAGCTGGTCTTCAGCAAACTTGTCTCAGGTGACCTCAATAGGTCGTGTGATAGGTTGTCTGAGGGGTTTCACCATTAACTTGGGTTATGATAATGTCCCATGCCTTATGTTTTTTCATACTTTGGCTCATGTGGTGACTCACATGATCGGCACCATGAGGAAATCTCTAAAAAAAAAAAAAAAAAAAAAAAAAAATTTGAAAATTTGTTTTTAGAACTGAAGAAGTCTCTTGGATAATAGAAGTCCAGTTGCCTCTTCTTTAAGCCCTTAAGACATGTCTAGGTTTTATAGAGAAAATATAGAGTGGCAGTTCATTGGGCATGTTTTTGGTGCCAAAGGTCAGGTCAGAGGCGAACGGCCAGACTGCTTTTGAGCTGACAGAAAGGCAACAGTAACATAAAATAACCACTTATTACAAATAAATTATCCAGATGAGCATCTCTGTATGCAGATTTGTTAAAGCAGATTGGCTACAGCAGCAAAAGACTACACCAGGTTAGGGCTGGGCCATATCATACCGTTCACGGTAATACCGGTATATGTTGGGCAATGATAAGAAAATTTAATATAGCTATAGAATATGGGTAAAACGTGCATGTGCAGTGCCTTTGTTTTCATAAGCACATGGCGGAAAAAGCATGGCGGCAACAGAGAATGAGAATGGCGAAAGTGGATCGTTGAATGAAACGGATGAACCAGAATTGGTTTGTAAAAATGCTGCAACTTCAGTGGTGTGGAACTGGTTTAGCTTTCATCCGTCAGATACACAACAAGGCACTATTTTTGGTAGAGCATGCTAGCGGGCCGTCGTTATTACGTGTTGTTTGGAAAATACGGCACACTTAAAATCAATCCTTTGATTTTTTTTTTCTGAAAATCGACAGTGCCCCTTATGATCCTGTGTGCCTTATGTATGAATTCTGGTTGTTTACTGACCTCAAAACGATTTTATGTCGTACACGGCGCTCGAAAATCTGTCAAATGTTTTAGTACGACTTTGCTAAGCTACGAAGCACCGCTTGATGGATTGTTGGAGCATTACGGCTATCATCGGCAGGAGCCTCGCGGAGTGATACGTACTGTGCTTCAACATAGTATTACTGTATTGTGTGTGTATAACCTCTTTTTAAGTTTTGTGGATATTATACATGGTTATGCTGAGGATCTGTCGGCCAGTTTCCACTGGAAATGCCTTTTGGTTAGACTGTCAGCAAGGAATTTGCATTTGCACTGTTACATTTTTATATAACTTTAATGCACATAAAAAACAGCTGCTTGTTTAAGTGAAAATACATTGATGTTTTTTTGGGGTTTTTGCACTAATAAAGTTGTGGAGTTGTAAAGTATTTTGTCTAGTGTCAATTATATCATCAGTTAATTTGTTATCGCAAATTTTCAAATGTATATCGTGATAAATATTTTTGGTCATATCGCCCTGCTCTACACCAGGTGCTACCCTTGTTAGCTGAGAACAGGAAACCTGGCCTTGAGTCCAGCATCTTTTCCAACATAGGATTATATTATGTCTCGATTTAAAATTAAACCAGCAGGCAGAATGAAGATGTTTGTTTTCTGTTTTCTTTTTTGTTTTTTTGACCAATCTCTCCAGCTTCTTTCAACGCAGACATTCATTTCAAAGTTTGCAGTGGGGCAAGCGTGGCCCAAAAGCAGCATGAAGGGATACTTAATTAGGGGTATGAATGGATATTAGGTTGATCAATTTCCTGTGTTCAGCAGACCTACGTTGAGAGTTAATGATTGCTCATTAAATGTGGCTCTTTTCTCAGTGTTTTCATTTTAGTAGATGCAAATCTGATGCTGTTTATCTCCATGAATTTTATCGCTTATAACTTAGTTTCCAAAGTCAATAAAAGTGACAGAGTGTGTGGGAGGTTTCATTCCTTTGAGTTCATGACTAAACAAACATTCTCAGCAGTTATTTTCTTAGTTATGACCTCTGTGGTTTCAAACTTTAAATGTCTCAACAAATGTCTCAACAAATTGTGCCATAAAAAAGTGCCATAAAATATTCTGACACAACTAAAATTCCAACAAAACCAATCAACTGTAAAAAT
The DNA here is from genome assembly GCF_057382275.1 of Copadichromis virginalis. Taxonomy (NCBI): domain Eukaryota; kingdom Metazoa; phylum Chordata; class Actinopteri; order Cichliformes; family Cichlidae; genus Copadichromis; species Copadichromis virginalis. The sequence continues at coordinate 29,297,005 of NC_140629.1, forward strand.
TTTCATCGCATGTTTCCCCATAGCACCAAGATGAAGTTTGTCTTCTGTGACATTTTGACAGCTACTTGATAGCCATGGAGTTTAGTATGGATATTCTTTGCGTTAAGCAATCTCCAAACAGTACTGTGGGCTCCCCAAGGGGAACTAACCACTGGGGAGCTCCTTCAAAAACAAACTACCTTCTTTTTCTGTGTTTGCAGTCACACTATGCAATAACAAGTAAAGTGAAGTTTAATGATGGATCGCAGGATGTGAATTACAAGTAACCATACTACTTGATATTCTTAGTTTCTGGGTACTATTCAGCTATCCTTCAAGGAGCTCACCCCACTTAACAACTCTGAAATGACTTCACCTACAGTACCTGAAACAGAATTGTGACCCTGCAGACCCTGTTTTTGTTAGGTTGAGCATGTATCATACAGAATTGCAGTCATTTGATGTGTTTGCAAGTTTCTCCTGTTTGTGGAGTACTATGTTTTCTCACAGCGCCACACATCTTTTACACAATGCCTTTTACTTAGCATGTTTTCTAAGTTTGTTGTTTTTAACAGTAGTTGTTGCACATCATGTTCTTGTAGATGCTGGTAAAAACAAGTGAAAATATATACTTTAAGAAAAAGCTGCATACATTTTTAAGCATCCTTGAAGAAAATCAGAGGTTGGCATAAATAGTCATGTTATAATTTCCTTAGTCTAATTAAACTGAGTTCTCCATCAGTCCAGTGGTCTTTGTTTTGTTCTGTATCTGTATTAGTGCTTTGACATATTGGCTTATTTTTCTCAATCAAGTAATGAGAATGACTGATATCATTCTGTTTGTTTAATTGGGTTCTTTTTATCTAATTTTCCGACATGCTAAAATTGTCTTTTTATAGAAATACAGAAATCTCAGTCACAAACTTTTATGTATATTCTTAGTGTTGCACTCAGTGTGACCCATTGCCTGATCTTTTCTAGTTCTCTTAAACTGATGAGGTAATCTTGCTTTTACTGGACTCTTTATTTACCTTTTTGTTTTCCAGTAGGGCTGCCACAAACGATTATTTTGATGGTCAACTAGTCACCGATTATTTTTGCGATTAGTCGACTAATCAGATCGTGCATCCAATGGACGTAAAACGTACAGCTTATTGCATCTGCTCTTATATAACTATCATTAGCTTACAGCTTTAAGTGTTTAAGGTATGTGCTAACTAAAAATGAAGACAAGATGATAGTTTATTAAATTTTAATGACATTTGCAGATTGTTTCGGTGGAGTTTAATAAACTCAGCCTTCTGCTCCTTGCTAAAATATAACAGGACACCGGAGTATATTCTCGAGCATCTCACACTTCTGATAATCAGTTGTCTGCTTGACGTTTACTCAGCTGTGTAAAAACTATAACTTTAATCTCAGCCAAACTGATTTACTCAGGAACAAATAAAATACTGAAAAAAGCCAAACAATAAAATTTTTAGGTTGTCTAAGTTACTTATATATCATGTTTAACCTGAGTAGCGAAAGACGGCGTTGGGTTTGAAAACGATTTGCCGGGAGTCCGGTGTTCTCACGGGCTCTAGTAAGCCTTGAACCCCGGCTAGCTATCGAGCTAGTGGGTAACAGACGTCGGAGTGCTTTTGAAAATATGTGGTGTCTTAATAAACCAAGCAGATATTTGAAGTTTACACAGCTACATTCTCGCCTGAAAATATGTTAAATGTTTATTTTGTGACCCAGAAAGAATAATAAGAGTAATATTTAAACTAGCTGCCGCCATTGTTGGAAACTGAGCAGGGCCGCGCTATGAATTCTGGGAAACAGCTTCTTCTTCTTCTTCTTCTTCAATTAGTCATCGACGTAATCGTGACTAGTCGACTAATTGTGACAGCCCTATTTTCCAGTCATCGTTATCTTCCAGTAATTGAGATCAGTTAGGGCTTCACAATGGATTCCACAGGGCGTGTTTATTCCCTGAACATCGTACTGCTGTGCGTTACTTAAATGTTTATTCTGAACCAAACCAAATTTGGTACACACATGTAACAAGCCAAGACTGACAAATAAGTCCACGGGACCCAATGACGCAAATCCAAGACGTAGTCTGCCATTTTAAGTTAAAAATGTCATGTTTTACACTGGTACAGCTTCAAGGTGGTTGACCCCAGCAAGCTCAAATTGGTCAAGGAAAGCCTCAAGAAGTTGGTCTTACATTACACTGAAAAACTGGGTACTGCTCCTCCCAGGTTGATGCCATCCACCTCGAAAATGTTGAGAATATACATCAGACCCTGATGATTCTTCAGCACTTTTTGCTATTTTCAGACGTTTTTGAAGTTCAGAGTTTGTTTTTGGTTTTTATGGTGGGTTTTTGTGCTTTTGAGCGCTGCATAGTGGGAAGAAGAAATATGGAAATGCACTGTAGGTTATAATTATAATTCGATTGAGATGTGACATTTGGCCAGATGGTATTCTCCATCGCCACCTAGTGGCCATATAATGTGTTCTGCAGGGCTCAATGCGCCGGGGTGTGAGGGGCCTTTCATCACAGCTTGCAGCTTTAATTTATACACAGATGTTTCAGAGAATGCATGGTTGCATAAATTTACATATGTATATAAACTGTGATTATATCAAGATAAGGAATCTTGCTGATATTTCAAAGCATCCGTATCCAAAATGTGCTGGCCACAAACAGAACATGCCAAATGTACTCTTGTTTGCCAAAGGGCGCAAACAGAAGAATATCCCTGTAATTCTGAGACTGCTGACCCTGCATGGTCAGATGGATCAGCCAGAGTTTATGTTTAGGGACGGTCACAGATTGTAGAAACATAGTTTATTTGTGTCAAATTAAAGAGTGATTTGTTTTTCATGTCAGATTTTGTGGTTTATAGTTTTTTAGCATTACTTTAATGGTAGAAATGTGAAAAAGGAATGATTATAATACGAATAACTTAAAAGAAATGGTAATGCCATTATGCTTGCCTAAAGTGTATATACGTTATATGTATACTTTTAGAGCCTTTTTCTAAAAGTCAAAAACAGTCTATGGAATTTATCATGTTTTTAGTTGTGTTAAAAAAAATACAAATATAGTTTTACATTGTGTCAGTCAATAACTAAAGATACATTATTTTTTCCCACAAATGCTAGAAATTCAATGGAATTGGTCCTGCGATCTATTTCCAACACCCTGAGAAGCTTTAACTTTGTGATCGTTGAGATAACGGCTCACTCTCTCTCCACAGAATACCAATGTCATACTTACTCTCGTCACTGCAGCACTTCTACACTGATTCGTTTGAGGCACAGAAGCTTTTCCTTTTTTCTTTTTCTGCTGCTTGAGAAAAAATGTGAGTTAGGCGGGCAGTGCCAGAACCTGGGAGGAAGGACAAAGTCTTCAAATGTATCTGAAAATCCCAGAGGTTTTCCCTCTTTGTGGGTTTTCTAATAAAACAGGTGTTATCCATATCCGTCTGATATGAGAGCTGGAAATTGAGATTACCATTGCTTTGTTCGATGTGAATATAAATGAGGCAGGAGTAGGGATGGGTATCGTTTAGGTTTTATCCGATACCGGTGCCAAACCGGTACTTTTGAAACTGTGCCGGTGCTTAAACGGTGCTCAAACCGGTGCTTAAAGAATGGAGAACACAAAATTGGTCCAAAAACCTCTCATGTTCAGCTGTTTTTTGTTTTTTTTTGTAAAAAGATAACAATGTTAGCCTTTTCTGCAGCTATGGGGCATATATGGTATCACTCTTTGCTGGAAGCAGTGCTTAAACAATAGAAAAAAACACAAACTTTGTCCAAAAACCTTTCACGTTTAACAGTTTTCCACTTTTTCTTTGGTCATTTTAGCCTTTTTTGCCAGGGTGAAGGGAGTATCTGCCATCAAACAAGAAGACAGCCGCATGTAGCTATGATGATGTTTGCTAGTTCACCTTACGTGCATTAATTTAATAACGTGGTTAGCCTACTCAACGTAAATTACACACGAACAACATGAAGCTACTCACGCAGAGAAGAACGGCTGCTGCTGCATCATCATCCGTCATCATTTCTGCTATGCGTCACCAGGTGTTTCATCGGATTTGAGGTGTTACTTCCTTTGACAGTATCACCTTAAAGCACTGTTGCAGGCTGCTGACTTTGCATCTTTTGCTGTGAAGTACAGCCAGACTTTGACCCCTTCGCTTGGGCATTTTTAATCTGTAGCTCTGCTCTAAAAGAACTTACGTACCTGGACCCACCTACTATCCTCGGAAACGTAAAATGATTGGCTAGAATTCAAAGTGTATGACATCTCGGGGGAAAAAAGGCACCGAAATGTGCGCTGCTTTTTGGTCTGGTTACTACCGTTTATGTCAGAACCACATACCGGTACCCATCCCTAGGCAGGAGTAAAGTAACAAGACTTTTCATCCCATCTCCTGTAATTTGACTTGGAACACTGTGGTTTCCCTGGCCATCAAGATACACATTTAATCTTCTTTGGCCTGCTGACACGGATAATTTAACAACTGAGTGAGTGTAATTAGGTGTCACACTTAAAGTTATCATGTCACTCTAAAGCATCGTGTTAACTGACATTAAAAGATCAGGCAAGAAGCCTGTGATACTTTAGCCTGTGATACATTAATTAGAATGTAGATTGCATTCATATTAATGTCGTATCAATGTGTGTATGATATAGCGGTTAAAATCAAGATTCCTGATGAATTACAATAAAATTCTGACAAACAGTTTACCTTATAGCTAATCAATATCTGTATTATTTAACATTGGGATTGTGACAAAATATCAACAAGGCTGCATATTTTATTGGTTTACTTACCAATACACGCTTGCCAAAAACAGGTATTTTTATGTAAACGTGCAGATGTTTGAGTTTTTTTTAATTAATTATTTTTTTTATTGGTTTTGGAATTTGTAGATGTTCCCTGTGCTCATTTCTGCACATAGAGATGTTTTATTTGTTCAGCTTACAGGACATTTTGTTCTGATTAAAATTAAGTTATGGCCTGTTAAACATAAAGGTTAAAATAAACAGAATATGCAGATTCTCATAACCATTAATCAACAACCACTGATCCAAGGTCAGCACTAATGATCAAGGAACTGACCTCCCACCCCATTGTTCCCTCGGTGGTGCTAGTTTCAGTCTTTATGCAAATGTACTGTTTTTTAACATTGGGGAAACCTTCAGGTGAGACTGAAGAAGTCACTTGGGTGAGTGACGAAATGTTTTTCCCACTGAAAACGCTGAGCAGAATAAACTTTTGGGGATTTACTAGAGCATACATCAAGACGTCCTATCTGATAAGTAGGAAGAAAATGAGTTTAACACGGAACCAGATATATCTGCCAAAACCTTCAGCCTGTTATGTAGGGCTTTGTGGTCAATGGTATTGAAGGCTGCACTGAGATCAAGCAAATGATCACAGAACAATTCCCTGCATCATTATAGACCCTTAAGAGAGGGGTTTCAGTGGAGTGCTGCTTTTGAAAGCCGAACTGAAAAGGGTCAGAAATCTGTAATCTGCATAATAAAGACCTGAAAAAATTCTAGTAATTTTCTTATAAATGGCAATTTTGAAATAGGCCAATAATTACTAGTAGAGCCAGGATCTACAGGGTGGGCCATTTATATGGATACACCGTAATAAAATGGGAATGGTTGGTGATATTAAAGTCCTGTTTGTGGCACATTAGTATATGTGAGGGGGCAAACTCCTCAAGATGGGTGGTGACCATGGTGGCCATTTAGAAGTCGGCCATCTTGGATACAACTTTTGTTTTTTCAATAGGAAGAGGGCCATGTGACACATCAAACTTATTGGAAATGTCACAAGAAAAACAATGGTGTGCTTGGTTTCAATGTAACTTTATTCTTTCATGAGCATGATGACCATTTTACCTATTACTGTAATTAAGTCAATTGGAGAAAAAGAAATAAATGACCCAGGACACCAAGAGCCATCTTCATAAGAGGAGGCACTTGAGGAGATTTTGGATCTCAAGCCCATCACCTTATTTATAAAGTGATTGAGAAAAATATTACAGTCTTCATCAGAAAGCAACACAGCATTCTGAGATGGAGGAGAAACAATACTGTTGATGGTCTCAAACAGAACTCTAGGATTATTCTTATGACGATTTATAAGATTATTGAAATAAGAGGATTTAGCCTCTTTCACTGACTCATTATATAGGTGAAGAAGTTCTTTGAAATCTTCACGATGGACATCAGACCAGTGGACTTCCACAGACGTTGTGCTTTTTCACAGGAATGTCAAAGACCACGAGTTTGCTTATTTAACCAGGGTGTGCGGGATCTAACAGAGAGATTCCTAGTTTTGAAAAGCACACCCTGATTGAGAATGGCAAGACAGTGTTCATTAAGAGTTGATAAGGAGCTCCGTGCACAGCAAATCAGGATTCCTGCTGCAATGAGCTGTGGCTTTCCTCGCTTTGAGATGACAGCCTAGGTAGTAAACATAAGGACTTGAGGGGATTAATCCAGCTCCCACAAGTCTCAGGCGTATCTTACCGGCAGCAGCCCAGTAATGAAGCTCAAGAAGATCCACTTCTCTCCGAAGCTGACGAAGCAGCACAAAAAAACCGACTCCCGCTTCCTCCAATGAGACCTCTGAAGCAACAACTAGCTGACTGGCAAGAATGGAGGTAAACTGGGTGCTGCGCCGTGCTCAAGTGGAAAACAACCTCGTTTCGTTGACTCTGGAAATTATCCATAGCAGATTTGATCGCCAATAACGCATGGCGATCATATATCCGAAGGGAGATGACACCAGACAGATCTGTAGCAAAAACACTTGCACAACACATAACGTAAACAAACACATGGATAAAGCCAGAGGCACAGCCAAACACATGTGCCATCTTGCAAGCAGCCATCCCACTTTCTATCACAGTGAGCTGTGACACCTGCAAGAAAGTGTGTGTAAAAGGGGGGCATGGAGTGTACTAGACCACATTGCATTAAAAAACAACAACATTCTTTTTCAGATTCAAAGTGAAACATTTTGTTTGTTAATAAAATTGTGTTTACACACATACACACACCAGTCCCCCCCCCCCCCCCCAGACCAATAAAAATGTACATGGACCAGCCAAGCTCTTAGGTTAGACACTGAGTTTTTACTAACATTAATTATTTACGTTGTAACGTCTGTTTTCAGCAGCATAAAATTTAGCATCATAGCACAGGATGCAAACTTCAGAATGCTGATATCCTGGCTTTTCTTCATTGGAGCCACCACATATTTTTAATGGCTTATAGATACGCAAACATGCTCATTCACTTGCACACTTAAACGTGAAGACACACATGCACAAAAACACATAAATGAATAGACACCAAATCCATGTCACCCAGGAGATAAAAAAACACCGTCAGAACTCTTTTTGCCTCCAAATAATGTCAGAAGCCTTCCAACAAGTCAGAGTATGGGGATTATTATTTTATGCCTTAGTTTGGGTTGCATGTGTCCCTTATTTTATTTGACATTACTGTACTTGAGATAATTTAGATGCACAATTGATGCTCTGTCATGGTTTGTGGTTGTTTCATCCAGAGGTGTTTGGGATCTTGTTAAAATTGATGGATTTAAGGGCACAGGAAAGATACCATCAGATGATGCAGTGCCATTATAGTGTTCCATAATATGTTTTTCTATCAGTCATGGATTGGCTTGACCTCAACGTTATTGAAGCAGTATGGGATCAACATCCTAAGAAGAGCTTTGAATGTCCTTGACAAAGCCTGGATAACTATTCACTGAAGACTACTTAAAAAAAATTAAACCAAATATTGACTTTCATGCGTGTCAGAACTGTAGAAACTAAGAATTGTTTTTGCTTTTTACATACTGTATTTCTATATGTTTCAATAAATTGCTGTACCTATTTCCTATTTTCCAAGCAAAATGTAAAGAAATAGATGGTTCAAGACTTTTGCACAGTGCTTTATGTCCCTGTACTTTTAGACTGAGTGGTGATATGTGTTATATATCTCAATATTTTCTGCATGCGAGCTATCACAACCACTTTTATTCAAACAATTTAAAATATAAAATGTATGAATTTTTTCGTAGCCTGTATTTCAAAGCAGTCACTTTCTCAGTCAGGAGCTGCTGCAGTTTTCAGGAAACGTTGGAAAATCATATTGCATATTTCATTATAATGTTTAATATAATAGCAGTTTTGCTGGGGAAAAATGTTTTTACTCAGTATGGGGTATTTTCGTTTCTTTGAAGTGAGGTTGTATGAGATACTTAAATGCTTGGTGTATTAATTACGCTGGATTGCGGCACACCACCAAACAGGACTGCCAGCTGGCACAATGTTTTAGGTTTGATCAACAGCAAAACACATTACAGTCACCTAAAACAAATTAAAAGCCGTTTAAGAGTCCTTTATATTAATTTTCAGTGCTTCAAGTGCCAGCAGACCCCTTTCATCAGACTGTAGCCATTACACTCTCTTCAAAGCTGCTGCAGTCCATTGCCAAAAACAGTAATTTTACCTTGCAAAACGTAGAACCTTTACATGTTCTGTGTCGTTATAGGTAATAAGCATCATATTTTTCATAGGATAGTTTCCTTTCCACTACAAAATATTATGCTATGTCTGTCTCTATACTGCATGTTAAATTTGAGAGCAAGCTTTAAATTGTATATGTATAGTGGAGGAGGGGCTATTCTGTGTTAGATGTTATTGATGTATATTGACATAAATGGTGGTGTCTCATTTGAAAATATAATATCTTAAAAAGTATATTATCCACCACAGATACAGTACTACAGTACTGTGCAAAAGTCTTGAGTCATCACTCTGTTCTTTATATTGTGCTAGGAAAATTAGAAATTGTTGGAGGATTTACAAATTTATATACAAATACAGTATATAAAGCAAAAACATTTTCTGATATATTTCTGATGAGCTTGAATGATTATATTTGGTATAACCACCTTTATTATTTAACATAGTCTGAACTCTCTTAAACAAGCTTTGTTTACATTTTAGGATTAGTTCTCCAGGCTTCTTAAATCATATTTCATTATATGTCAAGATGATACCACCTTGCTTCTTTAATATTGAGTTGCTGTCTCTGGGGAGCCCAGTCCATGACTGATAGTGTTCCACTGTGTGTTTTTGTACCAAGCTGTGCTTCTACTGCATTGGTTGTGTGTTTGGGGTCATTGTGATGCTGAAAAATTAAACTGTTGCCAGTTAGATGCTTTGCAGATATAGTACTGCATAATTAAAATCTGACTGTACCTTTCTGCATTAATAATTTTGACAATTTTGACAAGATTCCCAACACCACTGGCTGAAATGCAGCTCTAAATGATGACAGAGCCTCCACTGTTCTATACAGATGGCTGTAGACACGCTGAAATTCTCTCCTGACCTTCTCCATACATACTGAGGACGGCTTATACAAAAAAAAGTCAAACTTGGGTTTGCCGTTCCATGAGTTGTTTTGTAATTTGGCATACCTCAGCCTTTTCTTGCTGTTTCATAACAATGACTTCTTGACAAACACTTTCAGGTATTGTTCATAGCTAGTTGTTTAGGCCAGCCACTTCTTTTGTCCTGCACTTTTCCACTTTCCTCAGATTTATTTGTAAGGACACCCTGCACACTATACTGAGATTTCGTAAATCACCTTGTTGATGCAAAAATATATATATTGTTCCTGTCAAACTATGTCGTCTTTGGCATTTTTCATAGATACAGCTAAAGAAATATGAACCAGTTATGTGATGTTTACATTTTACTAAAAACAATGTGCCTAAATATACAGTTTAAAATTGGTGCTTTCCAAAATGTTGCCTATTATGTATAGGCGCATCACCAATTCATCCCTTGAGGTAGTGTTTATTTGTGTTGCTTAACAAACACTGAAACCTTCTGATAAAGGTCAGATACAAGGACTGGATTGAAAATGAGTGAAAATACATCCATTGCCCAAAGAAAACCTGAAAAAGTTTCAGAAAGCCTGGAGAACTATTGCTCAAGAGCAATTATAAAATACAAGAAAGCCTGGCATCTTAAAAGCAAAGTATAATGAAATAAGGAGTGGCTCAAAACTGTTGAAAAGTACTGTATAATACACTTTAATCTGAGTCTTCTTTTCTTTTTTGGATTTATAGTGTTTCATTGTAGATATTGGATGTAAAGGACTTTTGTTCTTTTGCTGGATCTGCTTTTAAAACCAGGGGTTGAACCAGGTTGTTAAAGTGCAATGCCTAGTCATCTGAGTTAGTTCATTGTGCTTAATATGGATACTATTCCTTGGATCTCTCACTTATAAGTGTTGGTTGATTTGTTAAGCTATTTAAACAGATCATAAGTGATAGGTCTTTTAGTCTTTTCCTCCTCACAAAGGATGTGAAAGAAGTCTGAATACTGCATGGAAAAAAGGATGCTTTAGAAAGAGAGAAGACCTTTTATGCTTGATGTTTAATTAGCAATAATTTGAGAATTTTGTCCGTCTTAATTTGCAATAAAGCTTAAAGTTGGTAAATATCTCCTTGTTTAGAGACCTTTTGCTTAAGAGTATGCAGCATTACACTGGCACGTACAATAGGAATGTCATGCCAGAGTTAGTGTCTTTATTTATGTGGGACATTGCGGTGTAGTTATCAGATCACATTCTCTAACTCTGTCAGCTACTCGGGCCTGTGTGTCGTCTGCAGCACCTGCTGTGTATCCCAATCCCGAGGCTGCGCACAGCTCTGCTTATCTGCAACCTCTGTGACAGTGTCAGTCTCTTTGTGGCTCTGTACTAATGGTTTCCTTTGAAACATAAATTAGACTTGAAAGAAGGGAGAGAACGAACACATGATTGAGGACTGAAAGGTACAGAGAGAGCTTGATAGATTTTTCCGTCATTAATAATACAGATTGTCTTACCACAGAGCCTCTATCATGTAGTCTAATTACATTGATTTTGTATGTCAGTCAAGTATTTTACCAGAGTGTAGCCTTCATTCGGTATGCATGTGTGTGCCTGTTGTAGAGAATTAGCCAGGTCAAGCAAAGGGCTGTCAGAGGACTTTGTAATTAAGGACTGTGTGGCAGCAGCATGTTTCCCATTAGGGCACCAGTATCACATCCCAGCCATGTGAGTCAGCCTTGGCAGTCTTGCCCTGTTTAATAGAGTTAAACAGAAACGCTTAGGCTAATTATCTACATCACTGATAGGATTTGCCTGTAGCAGTCACAGTATAAAGCAGCAACAGCTATCAATTGAACAGAAATGATTGGGAAGAGTGTAAGTTTTAGTCATGTGTACCTTTTTTTTGCACATTAATGTTCACAAAATGTAATTAAATTATTTTCAATTTTTTTTTTTTTTTTTTAAATATGCAGACTGCACTGTTATTAGTTGCATTTTGAGAGACTCTGAAAAAAACTATCTCCAGTCTAAATTAAATCAACAGCGATCTGATTTCAGAAATACTACTCTGAAAGAACATTTCCTTCTCCTCATTTTTTTTTGTTGGTGTTTTTTTTAATATGTCCAGTTGTGCTCCTCCATTCTCTCGGTCTGTCTTTTTGTCATTCAGCTTGCTGTGTTGTCTCCAAACCCTAGTTTTTCCTCCACCATTGTCTGTAATGTTCCCAACAGGCCTCGAGTAACTTTTTTCAAAAAACGTCTTACAACAGAGAACATAATAATTAGAGATGCAACCTCAGATATGTCTGAGTTTTGTGCTCATCCGGAGCAGGCTGATGTTCACCTATCCAGTAATGTCATTGCACATGTAGCAATGCAGAACAATTGTGATTGTTCTGTTTGGTAACAATATGCGCGACATATTGATTGGCATGAGGATATTTCTTCTGTGATGCAAAATTTAAATGGGATGGGCTGCAATTGTGACTGGCTTGCTAATAATGCCAGTGTTAACAATAATGCATTAGCTGGCAACCAACAAGTGTAGTCTGCCGTTTTCTAGTTTTGAGAATCCTGCAAGTCCATATGGGAAGTCTTTCTCTTTTCCTTTAATAACCCTGGGGCCATCTGGCATTTTGAAGAAGTATTTACAGAGACATTTAGATGGGGACTCCATACTGTAGCAGTT